>NC_044500.1:26342057-26469557 GCF_902362185.1 Chanos chanos
ATCAGATGCCTGGGGTCTAAATTGTCTCCCCTTTGTAAACTGAAGTTATAAACCCTAAAGATTGTAAAGGAAGGGAAAGCAGATGGGATTAAGATTGTTAAGGAAAGGAAAGCAGATTGGATTAAGATTGTAAAGGAAGGGAAAGCAGATGGGATTAAGATTGTAAAGGAAGGGAAAGCAGATGGGATTAAGGTTGTAAAGGAAAGGAAAGCAGATGGGATTAAGATTGTAAAGGAAGGGAAAGCAGATGGGATTAAGGTTGTAAAGGACAGGAAAGCAGATGGGAATAAGGCTGTGGTTTAATAATCTGACTATCATTCTCTGCAGTTCACAGCTGCACAGGCTCTGTCCAGTTTCAGAGATTTGACTTTTTGTTCTGCATCAGTTCTTAAAATGTTTTTTTTTTCACCTTTTGCATGAGCAATATTAGGAGGCTAATGATTTAATTTATGGTTTACGATTTATGATTTATGATTTATGATTAGATGTTTTTCTTGGAAGTTGTTTTACTATGTACGAATTTGCACTCTAAAATTTAAGGACTAATTCATTTCTGTTTTACTTTACTTTACTTTACTCATGGCTATAACTACTGCTCTCTCTCTCTCTTTCTCTCTCTCTGTCTGTCTTTTTCTCTTTGTCTGTCTATAGGAGGTGACCTACTCTACTATAGTCCACAGTGACTCAGGAACCCCAGCAGATAAACAGATGGACACTGAAGAAACCACCACTGAGTACAGCAGTATTAAAACAACCAGGGCCTAAAGCATACATACGCGTACACACACACACACACACACACACACACACACACACAGACATATACAGGTATTCCTGCCGCTAATAAAACAGACTGTAGAGTGAAGTCTGATGTTTCATTTTGTTGTTTTTGTTGTTGTCATTGTTGCTCCCTAGATTACTGTTATTTTTATGTTTCATTCATTCTAAAAGAAAGAAAACAGCAATTTAAGACTTCCATACTCCAAACATTTTTCGTCATTGTGACATGAGTGTATCTCTTGTTCTGTCAAGCCTTTGTCTTATGTGGCTACTTTCCAATAAACACAAGTGTCATGATGGACTTATTCTGTTTACCAAACAATTTAGTATAATTATGATGGTTTCATTTCATTTCCAACATTACTGTCCCCTACAGAAACACACTGCTGCATAATTCAGCACACAGTACTGTAGTTTAACCACTAACACATTAACAGGCAAATCCATGGTCACATGACACTAGTTTTTAATAAAAGGGGAACATGCGTGATCTTGGAGTCAAAGGAAAGGAATTGGTTCTGGGATTATGGATTGGGATTATGAATAAGTGATGGTCAGATACCTACTATGATTTAAATGCATTAGTTTGTAGTGGTAAAATCTAACATTACTTTGTTAGGGGCCATCAACCAAGAACAGGTTTTTACTTTGTCAAAGAAAGAAAGAAAGAAAGAAAGAAAGAAAGAAAGAAAGAAAGCCTCCCCAGTCACAGAGGCATCTGTCTTCAGGGACAGCTGAAGGTATGCAAGTTCAGGTGGAGACATCAAGTACTGCCTCTGCTCATCACAGCTGTCTTGGCAGTCATTATTCTGACTGATGGGTCAAGGAGCTTTCCCTTTGATTCTTCTACATCCTTTGCCTACTTGTATATGCAGTGGTGTCTCTAACTGTGTGAACTTGGGGACAAAGCAGCAGCCATTGCTCATATGGGCAAACTCTTGTCTCAGCCTTTGAAAGACTTGCCTTGGGTGTGGCTTCCACCAATGCTTTACACTATTGGTGGCATCCCACAGTGGCACGCAAATGCTTGTCCACTAACTTGGGGAAGAGCACTTTGGCAAAGCAAATACAGCCACCAGGACCCATAAACCATAAACTGTCTCTAACCCCACCAACACTTGTCTAACACTGACTGCCACGGCATTCTGACAATACTCTTAATCATCCTCACTGCTATAGCCTCGTCAAGAGATCCTGAAACTCACTAATCTCATTCATTCCTGTGGTGCCAGGGAACGCCTGGGCTAGTGTCTTTCTCAGTCATTCAGTCTGCTTTATAGTACTCCGAGGTTGGGATGTCTGGTCCATTAACAACTGGAAGCATTACCTGTGTAACTGATGACAACTTTAGCAACCTCCCTCCAAAATGCTTCTTAAAGTATGATTCTTTCATAAAGGTTACCTTGTACCCTGCATCTAAGAGGCAGTTTGTCATCCATCCAGTTATTCTTACTTCTGTGGTCAGACAATCTTCCAAAAAGCTGCTTTTCTCTAGGAGTGGTACCAACCTCATCTGTCACCTTCTCCACTGCATTGCTCCTGTTTGTGGACCTGCACAAGTCTTCTTTACACAACCCGAGACACCCTTGTCTGCAGCTTCAGCCGTCTCTGTGGTGCAATAAATGCAGAAGCTCTGCTTCCTATTTCTCTGGTTTGTGGACATTGTTGATGAGTATTGCTTAGTTCCTCTTCAGCTGCTCCCTTTCTTCTGTATCCCAGTACTTTATCATAGACCCAGAAGCAACTACTTCTTCTGTGGAAGCATTCAGAATGCATTTTGATTCTCTTTGCTGGACTGGGCACGGCTTCTCTTGTAAATTATTTACATAGAGTGCTTTGTGCAAATGTTTTTTTTCCCTTCCCATTTAGAGCTCTTTAGGTCTTGTACAAAAGGGCACCACAGTGCCATAAGTTTGTGAGACAATGAACACATTTATTTTAAGATTTTTTGTCTTTTCCCTTCAGCATGAACTCCATAGTTATCTCAGTCCTTTCAGTGCTGAGCAGTCCTCCATAAGTGCTTTTGCAGAGTTGAAGGCAAATTTAATTGATGTAACATGTTCTTCAACACAAACTTCACCAGGTATTACTGCAGAAATCTGGACACTTATGATTTCTGGGGACATGGAGGCCAACAGGAGCCTTCTGTACATCAACTGAACAATGACAATTTTTTTTTTTTTTTATCAGAGCAACAACTCCTTCTTCTGTCCTGGCCTTCAAATCTCCGGACTGCTCAGCAAATCCCCTAACAATCGAGAATCAGACAACTACAGGCGAGAATCAGACAACTACAGGTGGGGTGCATGGGTTACGGGCTTTCAGAGACAGGATCAAATCAGTACCATGACTACAGGGAAAACAAATTAACACACCAGGAAAACAAATTAACAAGATGCACAAGGCTTTGTGACTCAAAAAAAAAACAAGATGCTTTGCAAAGGACAACTGAAAACACAGGAGTATGTATGCAGAGGGTAAAATGAGTAAAAGAAAAGAAAAGGAAAAAAAAGTATAAGCGGTTGGCAGAAACTGACTGAGTTGGCAGTGTAGGCTGGCAAAGCTAAGCACTGATCTGGTAGAGTCCATGAAGTTTAGGTAAAAGTATTAAAAATGTCAGTAGAAAACTGAAAACAGTAAATATCTTAAATCAAATGTAATGTCATCATAAAAATCTCAATAAAGTTGAATTACGAAGGAATTGCTCTCTACTGTGTGTACATTACAACAAAGCAATTACATTAGCTCAACAGTATCACTTGAATATTTCGATGACAAACGGCGTAATAAATGAAATGAATCACGTCTTTTCTGAATTTTATTTTCAGATATGAAAAACACAGCTACATAATCTTCTGATACAATCAACAAGAAGTGACTTCACAGTACAAGGACAATGTTCCTTTTGAACATTTCAGTTAACAACTTTTATAATCTTAAACCTGTACTACAAATATAGTCTGTTCAGTGAATGTCATGACAGAAAAGTCTTCCTTCAGTCTGAAAACAGGAATTCAAAAAAGGCTATACTGTGATATTATACTAAAGAGCAACAAACCAACCAATGACTGTATTCAGTTTAAAGAAGAGATAGCCAAAATTTTCCTCACACTATAAGAACCAAAATGACTTTCCTGTAACATAGTTTTGACTGAGTCCAGGTCTCATTAACTCATAGAGCCTGTTAATTACTGTTTATTGTCCTGTAGTGACAGTTAAGATACAGCAAGGGCTTATGACAGAATAGAGTTAATGGTTCATCTGCATTTCAGAAAAGAATACAGTGTTAAAATGCTCAACTACTGAAAACATATTTTACTGAGAATTGCACTTGAACTGAGTTTTGTTAGAATTTTATATCATTTTAGATTATTAGTACAGCAAGATGAGGCAGGCCAAACTATGCATACAAGGACAGAGAAAGAACTAGACTGTGTAATGTGGGCAAGAACCAATGGTTCCATTTCAACAGCTGCCACAAACGTTAAAAAAAAAAAAGAAAGAAAGAAAAAGGCAGAAAGGCACCAGTTCTTTCTATCAACACCCTCATTTCTACCCCATAAAGAGAGTTAACCAAGTAATGTCTAAATAATATGAACAGGATTAACAGTTGGTCAAGGTTTTGTTAATACAAACCTGAACTAAAACATGAAACATCAAACACAACAAGATAAAGTTATTGTCAATGTAACCTAGTTCTGGCGCAATTCAGGCCTCATTAATCAAAGGAATGTCTTAGCTTTTGCCTAGTTCTCTCTCTCTCTCTCTCTCTCTCTCTCTCTCTCTCTCTGGCTCACTTGCATGCATTGTCTGACCATCTGACCAAATTTGTTGATACGCACTTATACTTCTCTCACACCTTCAGTCGTCTGAAGCACAACGAAGATCAGATACATCCACATATTTACTTAAGAGTCTAACTGTGTCTAATACAGTTAGTATTCTCTCCCCCTTCGCTCTCTCTCTCTCTCTCTCTTTCTCTCTCTCTCTCTCTCTCTCTCTCTTTCTCTCTTACTTCACACCCCCTGCCCCCCCCCCCCTTTCTATCTCTCTCTCTCCCTGCCTCGGTTTCCCTACCTGTGGTTTTCTATGTCATGTTTCACTCTGTCTGCTTTTCAATCAAAAACAGAAGATAAACATTTAAATGAAAGAAACCAGTGCCAAAAATAATACAGGGTTAGTATGAACTATGTTTGAGTACACTGAACAGACAAGGGGACTCTTACAGAGTCCGAGGCAGGGAGAGAGAGAGAGAGAGAGAGTGTTTCTCAAAATTACATAGACAAGACCATTTTGGCTCAACCATTTCCTTCCTCAAATGAGGCAACGTTGTATGGTTTTGATAGCTGAATAGACTGAGAAAGTTTACACATCAACAGCATCAGTTTATTCATTTTGCTTCACTTGCACTGTCCATCATGACACATTTGGAAATGAGGATATCCTCATTAGATACTATTATGAGGATAGATCTTTAAAAGAAAAAAAAAGTGTGCATACGAGTATATGAGTTTTCTTTGCAATGAAATTCAAGCTCACCAGAATACTGGTGACTTAAATAACATACTTCAAAATAGACCAAACAAATGAAGAATTTAGGGCACTATACTGAAATCAGCATGAGAGAATTCACTTCCCCAAACCCCGATAAGAGTAGCTCCACTGTTTTAACCAGGGAGTATTTCCATGTAGCAGATTGGAGATTCTCTCCATTCTAGTTGTGTGTGAGTAACATGGCACGGCCAAAAGGCGTCGGTTCAGGTCACAGCCATAACAGTATCTGGTTGTCTTGTGTGTGGTGAGAAAGTGTGAGTTTCGTTTCAATTTACAATTTACAATTTAGTTATTTGGCAGACGCTTTTTACCAAAGCGACTTACAATTAGTGCATCACTCAGAGTCAGATTTCTAATACCTTGTGAGCAGAGATCATAATAAGACCGAGCGTAAAATTGCCCCTTCGTAATGCGCCCCTGGAATACTTTGACATACTTTGACAAACGCAGATACAAGACAAAGGTTTTTTTTTTTTGTTTTGTTTTTGTTTTGGGAAAGGAAGGTTAGGCATTGGGGGACAGGTGGGTTTTAAAGAGGTGGGTTTTCAGTTTCCTGCGGAAGACGGTAAGAGATTCCGCAGTCTTGACTGCATGGGGGAGGTCATTCCACCACCTTGGGGTAATGGCGGAGAAGAGGCGTGGTCGGGAGGAGCGGTTGCCGGGTTCCCGAAGTGAGGGGACCGTCAGTTGTCCAGACGTCATGGAGCGGAGGGTCCTAGTTGGGGTGTATGGAGTTATAAGAGCCTGAAGGTATGATGGGGCAGAGCCTCTAGTGGCCTGGTAGGCCAGCACCAGTGTCTTGAACTGGATGCGGGCTGCTACCGGAAGCCAGTGGAGTGCAGTAAGCAGTGGAGTGACAACTGAGATTGTGGTGCTTTATCATGGCTGCTGACGGTCCCCAGTAAATTAACCTTTGTCCAGCAGACAAAACAACATAGTTGTCACCCAAATATTAATAAAACTGCTGTCGTGCTCATATTAGATAGAAATATTTCTTTCAAATTCAGACCCAATAGTGTGATTGAATTTGAGATTATGTCATATGTTTTACATTTCCAGTCACAGGAAGAAAAACGCGTACTTCAGAGACAATAAACGGAGACTGCATTCTGTCAGAGAGTGAGCAGGAAGTCGACATCACTGGACACCCTGGAGGGTCTGTACTCCTGCCCTGTTCCTGCACTGACTTACAGACTAAACCTGAGAGATTCAAGTGGACTCAATGTGATCACACTGGGAAAGTGTTATTCTCCACGGAAAACCATGAAAAGCTGTATGATCAGAACAGACACAGAGTTAAGACGTTTAATGAGAATTCTCCAGGAAATCTCTCTCTACTTCTATCAAACCTGATTAAAGGGGACCAGGGAATGTATGATTGCCGGATCAACAGTGAGAATTACAAACGTTTAAATCTTATGATCAAAGGTTAAAGACAGACCACTACACTAATGTTGATGATAATCAGAAGGACATCTGTAAAAGCATCTTCAATATATAAATATAGAGTCTCGATGATCGAGTAACAACTTTCCAACTATAAAAATGCAGGACAGTTCTCATGGCTTACATCATGAAATTTAACCCTCAGAGCCACACACACACACACACACACACACACACACACACACACACACACACACACACACACACACACACACAGCTCTTATATTGTTAGTCACTCTCGGTATCAGCTGACCGAAGGTCTATTTATTTATTTATTTATTTATTTATTTATTTATTTATTTTCTGAATTCAGTAACTGGGTCTTCAGTTTTCTAAATTCCAGTGTGGTTTGGATTTGTGATTTTAACCAAACATAAATTTAGAGCTGTTTAGAGCATACCAGTGTGGAGCCGACTGTTCTACCATCCACATGCAGTAACAGAGTGTAAATGCACTAAATCATCTGCTCTAAGGCAGGGTTCATCCAGAGTGTACAGATCTGACTGTTCCTGACATCTGGCCCTTCTTTCTTTCTTTTTTTATTCATTTTTTGAGGGGGGGGGTGATGACATTTGTCTTTTTTTGGTACACAGGTGTTTCGACGGTGCTGTTTTAGCAGACGGAGATGAAGTCAAAAGTTAACTTCTGTATCTCTCAGAACAAGACCTGAGTCTGCATCCTGTTCCACCAGAATCTCTAACCCACTACTGTAGAAACTGAGTCTTCAGTCTTGTTTGTAGTGTTCAGTCTCTTTTTAATGCAAAGAAATGTGGACTGTTCCAGATTATTGCTTATTTTCTGTTTATAATAATGTCACTTTAACATATAATTCACCCTCCACAGCTTTGGAGAGCACAATGATTTCAGCCTTTTTTTATGTTTGTTTCATCAAAAAGCATCAAAAGTGTTGAAGTCACTAAAAAATAGTAAATATTTTTCTATTTTTAGTTTGGCAGACACGTTTTAATAATTAGGATGTGCAAGTGGTTTACATGGTTAGTTGTGTGATGTATGTGTGTGTGTTTGTGTGTGTGAGTGTTTGTGTTTACGTGTGTTTGTGTTTATGAGTTGTCCTTTTCACAGAGGTTTGACTGTATTGTCGAGTCGTCTCCACACTGTGTGGTCTGTTTTGCTAACTTTGAGAATTGTTGTGAGTTTTGCCCTGCCTATCATTTCAGTGTGACTGTCAGTGTTGTGTGTGTGTGTGTGTGTGTGTGGTTTGACTTTGCGCTGTTCCACACTTCCCTATTGAATTGCATTTTCGTGTTTATTCTCACCTTGTCATCTACGTATGTGCCCAAAATGTTTCAGTTGAAAGTGAGACATTATTGTGAGTAGCGGCTGCTGTGTTCTTGTGATCAGACCAGACAACCTTCAGCATTTTATGCAATGTCCACACTTTGAATGCCTCTAACTTCTCTTGAGTGATGATTCAGATGTGATGATTTGAAAAACAACAACACCAAAAAACAACAACAACAACAACAACAGTGTGACGTTCAAATTACTGTATTCAGTACAATGTCACTGTTTAGGACACAGCTGAAGACCCTCCCCAGGCTCCGCCTCCATCAGTGTCCTCTGACAGGTCAGAAAGGTAGGCAGAGTTTAACCGAGTCATTTTAGAGAATGTAGAGTCATTTGTGCTTTACACTCAGCTATGTGTTTTTTATTTCTGACGCTCTTAACAGCACAGTCTCTAACTTTCAGAAATGTAATTTTTTTACTCTACTGTAAGTGTGTTGCGATAAGTTCTTCATCATAGGTTCAACTGTCTGTATTTTATCTCTTGTTATATTATAATTAAAATTAGTCATTTAATCTCCTTGTTAAGATTCTCAGAATTTTTTTTCTCTCAATTTTGCCTGGACGATAACTGTTGCTTTGTCCTGCTCAAGTCATTAAACATGATTTTGTTTGACAAAGAGTTTTCCACAGTTTTTTCTTTTTCTTCAATTCTGAAACTTCTTTTTGCAGTATGCAAGAAAGCCCCTGCATTTTAAATGTACCCTACTCATTTTGTGAGAGTCTGTGTGCCAAGATGTATGGGGCTCAGGTTTACTGAGGGAAATATGGCTCTCTATATCTTGCTTTTTTAATATTTAATATTTCATTTGAATTTTTAGAGCTGAACATTAAACATTCTGTCTCACTTTAAATCTTCAGGATGGCAGAGTTTTTAAAGGCTCATTCTAATCCTTGTAGAACCTGCAGCTACTGTTGCTCCTCTCTCTCTCTCTCTCAGTCTCTCTCTTAAGGAGCTGACCCACTCTAGTATAGTGTGCAATCATTCAGGGACACCAGCAGATGTAGTAGACACTAGACACACAACAGATCACAGCATTATTAAGGCAATCTCTCTCTTTCTCAGACACACACGCGCGCACGCACACACGCACAGACACACACACACGCACGCACACACACACATACATGATTATAAACCATTTGAATAGAGTATTATTGTCACTGACCAAAGGAGACCTTAGTGTAGCCTGATGTTTCTGGTTGTTTCGTTCTTGAAGATCATCAAATCTTTTTCTGTTTAGTAGTTATTGTCTGAGAACTATGTCCAGTGTGTGTTTGAGTGAGAAATGAATGTTGTCCACTAAAGAGAAACCATACTCCAAGAAATTCACTAATTTTAAGAAGGGAAACCTATTAAGTTGTTGTAGTTTGTTCCCAGGAGCTGTGAAAAGACCACTATGATATCATCACTATAATAATAATAATAATAATAATAATAATAATAATAATAATGATGATGATAATAATAATAATAAAAGCTTTTTTGCTTTGAAATTAGAGAAACAGCCTGAAGTTTGAGATCTCTAACAATTAGATCAGTTCGGTTGTCATGGAGAAGAACACAGTCTGTGAGATGCTTTCAGTCTGTGAGACACTTTCAGACAGTCTGTGAGAAGCTTTCAGAGTCTTTGAAACACTTTCAGACAGTCTGTGAGACACTTTCAGACAGTCTGTAAGACACTTTCAGCAGTGTGGAGTGGAGTCCAGTGGAGTCAAAGTCCTAATCAGGTGGGTCAGACCCCCCCAAACCCCCCCGTAATTTGAATCCTGACTTTCAGACAGTCTGCGAGACACTTTCAGACAGTCTTGTGACACTTTCAGACAGTCTGAGAGACAGTTTCAGACCTGAACCTGGATGAGAAGATTAGCCATGCTATTATGAAAGCCGTCGTACTGAAAGACAGACAGACAGAGTGCAGCTCTGAGCATCATCTATCACCTCGTCTGTAAATGTTTGAGTTTTTTTATGGCCAAATGAAATAGAGTTCAACCCTTAAGGAATACAAGATTTTACACACTCCAATAATGTTCCACTTACTCTTTTAAGAAAGATATCTACTGTTCAGTTTAGCCTTTGTTTTATATTATTGTTTTCCAGTAAGCACAACAAGAATCATGATGGATTTATTATGTCCAGTGAACAACTTAACATAATTATGGTTCTCTTAATTATGAATCTCTTACACTAAGACAACGCTTTATAATTCAGCACACAGTTCTGTAGTTTAACCACTAACACACTGACAGGCAGATCCATGGTCACATGACACTAGGGGAACATGCATGTTTTTGTTAACTAAGATTACTTTGTTTTCAATTAAGAAAGAAAGAAAGAAAGACCTTTCTGACCAGTAAGTTTTGTGTTTGAGAGTAGTGTAGTCATCTCAGTCAGATAAAATACTTTTATTTTTTTTTAGTGTGATCACATTTTGTACCCTGTATGACTAGATTTGCCAGTATAATGAGGAGTATGCTATATTTAAACACTGTAGATTTCACATAATAATTCTCATGACGACCAACAGCGGACAGTGGACCATAACTCGTAGAGATGACTGGATGTTGAGAACAGGAGTGGACTGGGAGGGAAATTCATGAATGGCTTAGTGAATTGGTTTCTAGATAGAGAGTGAACATCTGTTTCAGGGGGCATTTGTACTGTTAATCTCTTGGTGGCCTATGATTCAAATACAGTCTATCCTCAGCCTCTCACTCTATAGTCATGCGTACAGCAGAGCTGGGTTCATTTCTCAGACTTCATATCCAAGGCAACTGAGAGAGGTGTCAGGACCAGGTCTGTCCCTCCTCCCCACTCAGTGACCTCTCCACTTCCTCAACCACATTCATTCATCACTCCTATCATAACTAACATCAAATCTGACATGGCACAATCTGTCAAAACTCTGCCCTCCACAACACCTTCTACCTGTAAGCAATGCATCACAACACCACACAGCGCTCTGTGTGTGTGTGTGTGTGAGAGAGAGAGACAGAGACAGAGACAGAGAGAGAGAAAGGGTGAGAGGGGTGTGTTTGCAAGAGAACGAGAGAGTGTGTGTGTGTGAGAAAGAGAGAGAGAGAGAGAGTTTATTATATATATATATATATATATATATATATATATATATATATATATATATATATATATATATATATATACGTGTGTGTGTGTATTTTATCTGAGTTCACCAGCTGTGTCCCAGTTGCTGTAGTCAGAGAGGGTCTGACTGGGGCGATTTAGTTCATGGTGTTTAAAATTAGCCGCGGCATCGATCATTTCCGCGTGGTAAGCTGGGTTTGTGCCGGCTTGAAGCTTGGGCCATCCGTCACCTAGCGCCCGTCTGTGCCACGACGACGCATCATCAGTCAGACCCACGACCCTGTCACCAAGCGACAAAGGAGCGCCCGCAGGGGAGACGTATCACCACGGGAACAAGCACAAACACTGCCGCAACTCATATTCAGCCAGGAAGAGCGGAATAACAGGCGCGCAGGCACTCACAGACACAACGGACGGACACATACACCGTATGCATTACATTACCATACTCTAATACGACCCACAAACACTGCAAGTTCTTTTTTCATAGCTGTAAAATAAAGGTTTCAGAAACTATACACACAAATTCATTTCAGGATGGATGTATGTACACACACATACACACACACACACACACACACACAAGCATGCATGCACTCATAAGCATGCACGCGCGCACACACCACACACACACATACACACACACACACACGTACACATACACACACAAGACAAATGCGGAAGGTGATGGATGATAAGATTCAACACTGCACATAAACCATGTGTGCAAGTGTGTGCGCACACAACACTCACACACAAAAAAATTCTCTCTCTAACACAATGCTCTCTTTCTCACTCTCTCTCTCTCTCTCTCTCTCTCTCTCTCTCAAAGTTTGTTGATTTTATTGGGTTAAATGCATTAAGTTTAAAAGAGAATGACCTCCATTAACACAAATACGTGAGAAATGACCAATAAAAGGAGTCCGCATCCCTAGTGTTCAGTAACCTGAGCACCATTAACATGCAGAAGGTCATTACGACTTCCCCTGGGAGGCTGGTTTGATGAAGTACACTGAATATTTTGTCATTACCAAGTCAAGCATCCATACACAGGGGTAGCAGGTAAACAAAACAATTCATATTCTTCAGCTTTTAGCCTGCTCAAAGCTTGGATTCAGCCCATATTACCCGACAATGATACATCAAGAAGAACTTTAGTGGGTGTCCACTCTCAAAGTGTCTGTGTAGTCAGCCAAGTCACTTAGCAACCAATCTCAGTCCACAGTACATTACAAAATCAACTTCTCTGTCCTCCATCTCAAGGCAAGTCTGGTCAATATGAGGTTTGTGTGTGTGTGTGTGTGTGTGTGTGTGTGTGTGTGTGTCTGCGTGTGTCTGTGTTTGTGTCTGTGTGTATGTGTGAGAGAGGGAGAGAGAGAAAGAGAGAGAGCAAAACTGCAGGAACCACTGTCACCCAGCCAGGTCCTCTCTCAATCAGTAAGTGCATCTCTTAGCAGTGGAGGAGCTGAAGATGAGAAGATATTGATCTGAGGAGCTGACTGGGGGAGACAGGCAAACACTTTGCTGAGCTAGAAAGAGACCTAACACATTACAGAGATATACGTCTCAAAACGTTTAAAATCTATCATTCAAGCAGAGTGAGAGATTTCTCTAGCAAGCAAATGAGTCCTTGGGGTATGCTTTCCTCCAATTCCTACCTTACCAAATGTGAACACAGGGGTAAACGAAATTCTTCATTTAAACCTATGGTCACATCAGTGAAAAAAATCATTATACACATATGAGGTTAAGCCTACTGTGAACAGGCTATAGCCCTAGTCCTTAGCACAACCTGATCAATATGTTTCAAGCATGTTGCAAGCATGTGTGACATCATCGATGGTAACAAGCTTTTATAGCTCAAGCTTTGTAACCGTGGCAACTGTCAACACTAATCTAGTCAAACAGAATAAAATCCCCTCTATAACAAAATCCCCTCTATACTTTGGGCAGTACCATCAGACCAATTTATTATATAAATATATACATACATACATACATTCCTATATATATATATATATATATATATATATATATATATATACACACACACACACACACACACACACACGTATGTATATATGTATATATGTGTATGTGTGTGTGTGTGTGTGTGTATATATATATATATATACATATATATATAAATGACAGCACAAATAGATGGACCACTGCTACAGCTCACTGACGGTCTGCTAATAGTCACTGTTTAGGATATAAACTCTTCTTTGCTTAAAGTACTCTGACCACGACTATCTAAATATGTTTTAGAAAATGAAAAAGGTTAGCTGGGATTATAAACTAATGAATACTGTGAACACTTTTCTTTTTCATGTCTTTCAGCTTTAACCAGTAAAAAATCTATAGGCTGAGTGGTGAAACAGTTACCTTCATTTCAGCACTGCTTAATGATAAAGTTCTAGCTCTAAAGTCATTTTGGGACAGTGAAGACGAACCACACTAATACCTTTAGTTTGTCCAATTACTGGCTCAAATATAACGGCACAGAGTGGTTGGATTCTCACCCTTGGGGGTGGGGGGGGGGGGGGGGGGGGGGGGGGGGGGGGGTTGTCATCGATCCAAGTGTCGAAAGTTTGCTGAAGGTGTAATGTCTGTCGATGGGAGAGACGGCAAAGGGTTAAAAGAAGGGTCAGTCTTTTCAATCACAACCTAAGGTTTCCTGCAGCCCCTGTAAGCAGCTGAATCAATACCTCATTACAGGGTGCTCTCTCTCTCTCCCTCTCTCTTTCCCTCTCTCTCTCTCTCTCTCTCTCGTACACACACGCAAACACACGGAAACAATGCTTATCTTAGCATCAAAAGTTGACCTTTTGAAATGGAGTGACATCGCTGAAACACGGTGATGGAAAATCAGGCTATCAGGCTATTTAATCAGGCTGAAGTTTACACATCCTCTTGAGACAGTGGTTAACATCACCTCTTAATGAACTTGTTGTGACAAAACCCTGTTCTACTCTGTACGCCAGACGTCTGCATATGATAACAGATATGACAGAAGCTGATCTACGCTGTCACATTACAGCAGGAATGTTGCACTGCACCATTTCTATTCACAGAGGGTTTATCTGTTGATATCAGTTCATGAGGTCAGCACTAACAATTCTTTTTGTAAAAAACAGAACATATCTAACCTGTGCTTTTACTGCCAAAACTACTATGTTCTGAGTGCTGAAAAGATGACAAAACTAATGATAATATCTTTATTTATTTCTATCTATCTACCTATTAATTAATTAATTAATTAATTTATTTATTTATTTATATTTTATTTTTGAAAGCTATGAGACTATATTTGGCTATGCTATGTTCACATGGGAATAGGAATGAATAAACCTTACCTATTGTACCTCACAATCTTCACAAAATCAATGATATTTTATTTATACAAACCATGCCTCGCACATTGCATTTCTAACCCAGCGTGAGAGGGGGAAACAGTCCCTCCTGACATGTGAAGAGTGAGGAAAGAGCTTTATTAAAAGTCACAGGAGCGTCTGCACACCCGACATTACAGCCAATTAAACAGCAGTACTGGAATACTGCTGTCGGACTGAAATATTCCCAGTATAAAACTGGTGTTAGACGTATAGAAAAGCCTGCAGAAGAGAAAATGAGTGACATTCAAGAAGAGAAGAAAGGGAAAAGAGAGAGCGAGAATATGTAGAGAGTGTCAGGAGAACTGAGATTCGCTGAATGACTGTATTCATTTCTCACTGTCAGGTTGAAGATTGTATTTAAGCTTTTACCACAAACTGGTCAGTTTGAGGCATATATTTTTGAACTGAAACAGTATCATTCAACTGGACAGCTAGTTTGGACAGGTGAGATGAAGCGCGAAGGTAATTGGATAGTTACATTCTGAAGACACGTTGAAGGTACGTTTTATTAAAATGTTCTTAAAAGAGGGAAATTTCATCATGTGCATTCCACAATATATTTCTATAACTTCAAATTAAACGGAATATTTTTAGCTTTAAAAAATGTGGCTGACGTTGTATTTGGATCATTGGACACCAATTCTCTTCCATACAAAACAATAAATCATCCAAATTTGAATTTCCCCATTTTAGTTTTATGCATTGTATTGTGTGTGTGTGTGTGTGTGTGTGTGTGTGTGTGTGTGTGAGAGAGAGAGAGAGAGAGAGAGAGAGAGGTTGGTCTTGAAAAAGGTGCAGAATAGCAATGTATCTTTGACATTGTTCTGAGACATTAACTGCAAGCTTTTATGCCACCAGCATTGTGGGGACACACTCAGTCAGTCATGTTAATGTAGCAGTAGCCTTACCCTGCAACTGCAACACTAATGCTATATGAGCACGAGCAATAGAACAGAACAAATGGAGCGGGAAAAAACATGACAACACCATTAGCCAAAGACGAACGATCTCTTTCCTTTTGTTGACTGCATTCCAACTGCAGCATATGTATGTGTGTGTGTGCATGTGTGTGTGTGTGTGTGTGTTTGTGTTTGTGTGTTTGTGAAGCGTGGCATGTAGAACATGTTAATATGAAAGCCAACAGTGAGCACACATTTAGCTAAAGGCTGGATTTATGGCACGTGTCAAGTCATATTTGTATAATAGATTCATGAGACACATATAGCCTCTGTTGCCTGGCCTAACACACACACAACACACACACACACACAGAGGCAAATGGCAGTAATGGATAATGCCTTCATATTGCAGCTGATTTTCATCAGGTATAAAATATGAGACAGTGCATGTGTGCAGTATAAACAGCCAAGAGCAGCCACACACACAAGCAGAGTCAGCTGGCCAAACAATCAGTGTGGCGCTGTCTTTGCTTTGGTACAGTGTGTGAAAGGATACAGTTTGGAGACCAGTGTTGGTTTGGGAAAATGGAAAGTGCACTGTTTGTTAAAAGAGCACAGCATTAGACTGCATTGTTAACCTAATCTGCTTCTGTATTATAATCTTTGGGATCTTAGAAAACATCATCATAATTAAGTTGCTGTTTCGACACAACATCTGTTCAGACGTTCTGGGAAGCGGTGTGCACTGAGGAGAGGTAGCAGCGTTCCCAAATGACAGCTAGCAATGTTCCAGATCACAGGAAATCCACCCTCTTAACACCAGTCTTCAAGGCTTTAGATCCAGCTGATGGGTCGTCTTACCAGCCTGTCTGCATCCTCCCAGCTGTATCCAAACTTAGCAGCAGAAATGGCTTTAGCCAGTTCACTAACAGTTCACTGACGCACCTGTCAAGTTCCTCTCTCTCCACTGGAGTTCAGTGTCCGATGACAGCATTGTTTTTCGTATGTCTTTCTGTTTCTGTCCCTCTGTCTGTCTGTCTGTCTGACTGCCTGTCTTTTTTTTGTTTGAAGGGATATAAGCCAGCCTTGATAAACAGGGAATTATGGGGGTTTAGTTTCCTGGACTTCAACAAAGTGAATCACAATGTGTTTCTGTCCTGACTGTTAACCCACAACCTGTGAGAACCTGTTAGGTATGATGGAATTGTGCCTGTGAAACACAAACCATACATCTGCATGAACTGATCATCACTCACTGACTATCATTCTGAGCTCCTTTAATCAGAATACTTTTCTTTTCTTTTTTTTTTCTTTTTTTTTTAGTACATACATTAGTGACTCCCTGTCTGAGTATTAAAATGTAGAGTTAACAATGTACGCACCAAGACAAAATCAGATAACTCCTAACTTTACAATAGCAACTAGAAAAATGTTTACTGTTTCAAAAACTGCTGGAAAACACTGAGGGTACAGGTAGCTGTCATAGCTGAGTAGTTCATACTTCTCATTTATTACAGTAAAGCTAAGTGGCTTTTATATCATATTTTATTCATTTACTTATTTTTGTCCACTACTTTCAGGTTCAAGTTAAGTAACAAGTGATTGTTTAGCACTGAACAATTTCACACTATTATCAGGTTGGCTCTGAATCTGTGGCTGACGAGCTGGATGGAAGTAACCCTACATTAGCAGGCTAAGGCTTCCAAAAACACTCGCAAAAAAAAATTGCAAAAATAGTAAAAAGCAGTTTACCTCAGCCTAGCACCAGCCATACAGAGATGTCATCATAGGCAAAGGGAACACCAGACGGCCTGTATGTATCTATTCTGCCTTTTTTGTTTGTTTGTTTGTTTTTGTAGTTTTGATTTTTGTGTGTGTGTGTCAGTGTCTGTAAAGTAACTATAAAACGGAAAGTTATTTGTTTTTACCAGAGATTATTTTCTATTTAAAAGTAACTTTACTTTTTCATTGTCAGAGTGCTATCAGCAGAACACAGAAAGATAACAGCAGGTAACTTCAGTAGCACCTGTGCCATAAACAAACAATGCTATCAGATATTTCCTTATTACTTTAAAGCCATCATTTGTGAGGATCCGGCTTTTTGTGACCTTTCACAAATTATGTTGCCTGTGCGTTTGTGGCATTTCTGGCGTTGGACGATAAAATTCCATGCCCCCCCCCCCCCCAATTCATTTAGCGAATGTCTCAGCCAGTCAGAGCGAGATGACTGCTCGGTCATTCCTCTTATTTAGTTAGTTAAACCTTCAGTCATTTTTCTCCTTCCCTGTATATGGGTTATATGTAATCAATGAATTATAAGGGCAAAGTATAAAATACGATAACAGTCGCATGCAAACACGCGCTCAGCACTCCAACAAACACAGAGTACTCAGAACACCTGTCCTGCACTGTTGTTCTTGCTTTGTTTCTCACTATTGATTTTCTACAAACAAGCCCCAACTCTGATTATACAGACAAGGAGAAAGTTCTACATCCTCCACACAGTACTTTGTTAATGTCTTATGCAGTACCTGTGCTGGTTTCATTTGTTCAGTATGTGGAGTTATTGCAAACGTAAATAAAAAAGTTATTCGCAGAGGAGAGAGTTTATTCAGAGGTAACAGCGAATTATCACCTAGATCAAGCTAAATCTATTTTGACTTTGTTTTCGTTGTTTTCAACGGTGCATGGGTAATCCTTTTTTCCTCTTCTTCTTCTTCCTCTTCTCCTTTAAAGACAGTCATTTGGCACCAAAGTTGAAGCCGAGAAGAGTGGCTTGTATGGGCGAATTTGAAAACTGGCAGGGAGGGGTTGGGAGACCCCATGTCGACATTGAGCTGTTCCCTGCTCATTACCCATCCATTAAGACAGGTCAATATCAACAGCCTCTGAAGCAAATAGATCAGGACAAACTTATTCACACTGATTCGCCATTACTCACTCAGAAAACAGAGAGTATCGCATCGTCATCGTTTTCAAATGTCAGATCTTTGATCAATTGGTAACTGGGTTTGATGGTCATGATTAAGATTGAAAGGTTCGGACTACTTCAGTGTATGTCAAGACCCTGTCATTGGCTCAACAGACGTCAACAGAATCATCACCTTTTCATGTCAGATGTGACTAGTGCATTGAATGATGAGAGGCTACAAGGCATATTCTGCTTCCTACAGATAAGCTGTATACAGATACAGAGGCCAAAACATTCTAGTGATAAGCAAAAGAGGGAGAGAAAAAACTGCTTGAGTCAACGTTAACGCCACCTGACATCGCAAAAGTGTTTTGCCACATTGCCTACTGCCATTCGAGTAGCTTGGGATATTACTAGTCTTTTTTAACGGCATTTCCTCAGATGCCAGGTTTCACTCATTGTTTGCACTGCTTTGACAGTCGTGCGAATTATCTTTGAACACAGCACTGAAATATTCATGAGGAAATTATTTTTCCCCCCGGTTTTCCTCGATTGCTTGTACCAGCTGAACCCGAGGTTCATTGAGTTTCAGTCTATACCCCAACATTATTAAAGCAGTGATGTTTCCAACACTGCATTAAGGCATTCGTTTTTTGTTTTTACTCAAATTCCAAAATGATGACAGCCTGCTCTCAGAAAAGTTAGAGCTATCTTGGCAGCATTTCTGCTTAGCCAGTTAACATATAAGTTTTCCTCCGTAGAAAAGATAGTGAAACACGTAGGCTGCTCAGTTCGAGGGACATACATATGCAACAGCATTTTACAGTCCGTTGACTCTATTGCCCATCTCAGTGTTACTAATGACCAGGAGATGACGCCAATGAGACGTATGTGGAGCGTTCCAAGACAATCACTCCATTCGACTGTGTCAGTGCTTCAGAAATACTCGTTTGTGTCGTCACAAGTATTTGACTTTATTCTGATAACAATTGTATAAATTCCTGTCCGCCACGATAGATTTCTTATACACACTGACATATTCAATGTTTCTTCTGCGTTTATATCAGATTAACATTTTTATGATCGTATATTTTCTGCTGTACAGGACAAGTGAGCACCTTTAATTTCTTCACATGATCCGACACCGAGCTAGCAGTGGCAGACAGACTTGGATAGGACAGAAGGTCACAGACGAGAAGATCACCACTTGAGCAGCAATGTTACGTTTCTTAAACCATCAGCTAGCATCCCCTATGCTAATATTCACAAGTGAGCGTTTCACCCGTTCTCGGAATCACCAATTGCTTTCCGATAGCTTTTTTTTTTCTTTTTTCTTTTACCTCGCCCCAAATTCCTCTAGCAACCCTACAACATATCTACTTCATGCACCAGTACCTCACTGGACACGTAAACCTTCAAGCATTACATTAACTGTGTAGAAGCAATTATGTAATCAGAACTATTGACCCTATGTTCCCGAAACATGATCGTATTTTATGGTCAGAGCTTCTTCATGGTACAATAGTTTGGTATTGTTCTACCCATGGCAGTTCAACATAAATTTAATTTTGCTGACACTGGAGAATTTATAGAAGAAAGGGCCAGTTATTACTAAATTTCCAGATTTCTGATTCATGCGGTTTACGTCTCATCATGACACGTCACCTTTTTCATATTTGTTTTAAACCGTCCCCATATCACTACGAAACACAATGTACTTAAAATGTGCTTAAACCTACCTTAATTTATCTTTGAAAATATACCAAACCGCTTAATTTAATTAAGTGGGCCATAATTTGTGAATCGGGCTCCTTAATTTTACCATAAAATGTTATTACATATTTAAAATGTAATTTAATTTAAGGAGTTCATTAAGGGGTTTCCTTTGTTTGTTGTGATTAAGGACATTCTTAAGGACATTCTTAGTCTTAATTTCATTTTGAAGGTGTTAATTCAGGGGATGATCATGGCTGTTAAGATTAAGGGGTAATTAAAGACATTTTAGGTAGTCTTAGTTTTATTTTAAGGTGTTATTTCAGGGGTTGCTTGTGTTTGTTAACATTCGGGGCATTTTGTGCAGTTCATATTTGCAGACGGCTACTTGCTCAAGCTGTACCATAAAATATGCTTACTGCATATTTTTGATCACTGGACTGTTGTGTTAGCGATTGTGAAAATGAGAATTCTGTTTAGAGAAACGAGTTTAAGCATTGAAGAAAATTTGCAAACTCACTGAACTCTTGAACCCGTAAAACGAATCCAGACACGATACAGCAATCTAGAACAAACACCATACTGCCCTCTGGTGGCAAAATGTATACTCTGCTTTGGACGAAATGTGACGGAAGGGAGCGGCCGAGACAGCGATAAACTGAGATCACTACTTACGTCAAACATTGACGTTGCCATGAAAGAATGTTATGACGTTTTAAATTGATTCAGCTATTAAGCGCATTATGTATGATGCAGTTACTATGGAATATCTGGAACCAGCAAGCCGACAATCTTTGTCCAGTTCTGCTGGGATGTACACAGGTGGAGTAACATAATTGCGGGTGTAGTAAAATAATTGTTCTCCCATGTAGGGGCCTAAGCATGATTTGTAACAGGAGACGCCCAAACTACAAAAATAAAATAAAATGTTTTTTTCTTACAAGCTGGGAAGACACCATATCTTATTTCAATTCCATTTAACTATTTAAGCTATCAAACTAACTATTAACTATTTGTATAATACTTATTTACAAAGGACATTGTCACAAAGCAGCTTTGCAGGATGCTAGGCACGATACCTAAGTGTAATGCCAGGGCGACAGTGGAAAGAAAAGGCCGAGACAAGAAGAGGAGGGAGGAGACAAGACTCAAGCAGGGGAGCCCATCCTCCTCTGGCTGGCCCAGGATGGGTAGATTAATTAACAGAGTTACATAAAAATCATGTGAAGCAAGCATGATCTGTAAAAGTTAGGGTCATTAGATACTAGAAATGTCAGCAAAATTTTTAATAAACTAATTGTAGAGTTAGATTACTAAACTAAAACTAAAATAATAAGTTGTTAATTTAAAAAAATGCTCTGATATCAAATTTTCAAATTTCTATCAATATCTGGAATTCCGGTGCTTTTCGCAGTATTTGCTGTTGCAATAGATGAAATTCCCGCTAAAGTAGTTGGTCTATGGAGAGATGTAAATCACTAATCAAAGGTCCCTCGTCCATAATGTTATATTAGTCAAAATTACAGCTTTGTCAGAAATATTGTTGTGGATTGTGCATCCCAGCTGTGAAGATCCACATGAAGAGCTCTGGATCATAAGTTAGACAGACAGATTTAGACTTAGATAGCATCTGCAGGGCTGCACATACACACACACACACATGCAAAAACACACACTGCTTTTTTTTTCAGTTCACACATTGCCTGATTTCACTCCAGGAAACTGGCATTCAGACATTTTCTGATTTGTTTGTTTTATTTCTTACTCCCAGTCATTTACAGATTTCACCCTCTTAAACTGTCCTCTTTCTTTCTCTCTCTCTCTCTATCACACACAAACACACACACAATATAGTATCAGAATATTTGCATCGTAAAGGTTCTTAGGTTAAATAAAAAAACAAGTCCTTCATTTGAGATTTTTCATTATTTATTGAGATATTAAGTTTTTATATATATATATATGAAAAATGCAAAAATGTACAAACCAATACTTTCCAAGGCATAAAGCAGAGCATGTAACTTCACACTGACAAATAGAACAATACAGAGGGAACACTAAGTCAGAAATATCTTAGCACACAAATACTTTAAGTTAGACGTTTTTGTCATTGAAGATGTAGGCTGAATATTTAACTGGTAACGAGATAAGATTTTTCAACTGTTGAAAAAGTAACCCTGCAATAGATACAAATACATAAATATATAAATAAATAAAATTACATCAAAGTTTCATATTTTCAAGGTTACACATTTTGTCACATACTAACAGGAATACTGTTAACTGGTAGGTGCGTGTCGCTGTTTGGTTTGGAAGTGGCAGTGATTAGGCTGGCCTCACTGTGATGGTTTTATATCCGTGGATGACGGCCGGATTATTCTTCAGCGCCAGTCTGGCCTGCAGCATTTTCACGCCAGGCATCTTGGGAAGGAAGTGCACAGCTGTCTCCATGGTGGCTCCAGGCTGGAGCAGCAGAATCCTGGTAGACCAGACAGGAGGAACAGACAGGTTAAAGAACCAGGGTCAACTACTGTAACTGAGGTTACAGCACACACAGTTTCACTGCTGTCATTTGTGCAAGAGGGCAAGGGGCAGCAGATAAGTGTACAACTGAATGTTTAAGTAACTGGAGATGTAAGGAAAATTAGTTTATTTCAGACTTTCTAGGGGTGGGAGAGGGGCAGTGGGGGGTTTGTGAAATGTATGTTTGCCGTAATGTGCACGGACTAGTGCAGCCCAGCCGTTCAGCTGTTGTAACTATATAAACCATCTTTAAAGAAGTTATAAATCGTACAACTTCTCACGCTTTTCACTGCTTAAACTTTTGACATTTTGCCATGCTACATTTTTTCAACACCTGCCAACATAAACAACCAGAGCTATGAGGGCTATTCCTGCTGACCTAAATGAAAACTTAACAACACTGACAAAAAGGAAGAAGAAAATAAAAGTTGTATTCCAAACCGATGATAAACGAAGGTGAAGGTTCAAGAGGAGTTACGGAATGTAAATTGACTGCGTTCCCCAGTCTCAGACGTTCTTTACAGTCAGAGTGAATGGAATCTGAAGTGAGAACACCTCGTATGTGGACGCCTGTCTGAGGTATGTGAAGCGGCGGTGACAGACAGGTGAGTCAGGAGGAGACGAGAAGTTGGTAAATAAAAAAAGGTATGCGGACTCATACCTGGACTGAACTTTGTTCTCCAGCAGTCCCGCTCCTGCCATGGTGAGGATGCCCATGATGGGCATCGTGAAAGGGTTGGTGAATGTTACCGTGGCAACGTGCTCTCTGTTAGCCACGATGGCTCCTTCATTGTCGACCTGGAAAAGATAAAAACCAACATATCATGAGAGCTTTGAACTATTCGCTACCTCGTTATCTTTTACACATCAACTCTTTTCTTCACTTGGTATTTTTTCTATCTGTCTGTCTGTCTTTGATACTGCTCTCTTCTTTTCTCTCCTTTATTTTCTTCCTTTCTTCAGGGCAGGGTGATTTATTGTGCAAACAAAGGGGTGGCTGGTTTGATTAGGATTCTTGAATAAATCATCTTAGAATAACAGAAACAGATGGCCTGATTCCTTTGACAAAAGAATTTATCTTTATCCTTCAAAGGGAACCAAAGCTCTGCTCCCTCCCATTAAATCTATTCTTAAAACACAGTTTCCTGTTTACACAATAGATGTTACACCCCTTTCACGTCGTATTTCGCCCCTTACTGGGAGCCGTACCTCTATTTGGATCTGTGGGCTGGCGATGTTGAACTCCTCGTAGTCCAGATCTCTCTCGTGCGTGGCCACATCCTCCACAACCACAGCCAGGTTAACCAGGTTCTCATTGGCCAGAGTCATGTACTGACTATACGGGATCTGATGCTCCAACACGGTCTCTGGGAGAGGAAAAAAAAGAAAAGGAACAATCAATAAACCATCAGCTCCACATGACAGTACACTGCAACCTCAATACTGATGGACACTTCATAGTTTCTGCGTTGGTGTCTCTGTTGTTTATTAGTGCAGGTCACCATACTGCTACTACTATTACTAATAATAATGATAATAATAATTAATACTGATGATCTAGTCTGTCACTATGGTTAGTGTGAGGTCATCTCTCTCAGATTGTGTGAGATAAATGATCTCCATAGGGTGGGTACAGGAGCGAGGGAATGTGTGTTTCACCCAAACAGGCTCTGACACACCTGAAAAACATGACATCATCTATCAGCCAAGCACTCAAGTTCTCACAAGATGAAAGTGTTTGGGAGAAACTCTCACTGTCCCTCACATCGAGAAGAGCTCCACCCTTATCCTGTACCCCTGACTTTTGGGTCTTCACCTCTAACTGGATTACGTCACACAATGCCTCAAAAGTACTCTCATTAACCCTCCAAAATAAGTACGCTGAAAGATACACATACACACACACACACACAGACATGCAGCCAGACACGATGAATGAAGGAGCATACCTGAGAATGGAGCCAGTTGAACCATGTTATGGACTTCCCAGAACGTGTCAGTGGGACTGTGGTTGTATTCTTTAGCCTGGGCATTTACATGCTCCTTCACTGTTCTCAGAGCATTACTCCTGTTAGCAATAGTGACGGAGAACGAGATGTTCTCCCCCACTGCGGGGACTTTGTAAAGGTGTAGAGACACAGACAGGCCCTGACTGGATCCTTTAGAGAGAGCCAGAGAGAGAGAGAGAGTTATATATATATATGATTTTATGACTGGCAGTCACAAATATGAAAGAGGTGTAATTAGAGTGGGAAAAAAAAAACGTACTTGCGCTGCGTGCTAGAGGGGCTGAAACTGAAAAAAAAAAGGGCAACAACATGATTGGTAAGTACAATATGTTTGAGAGGATGAATATCTATACTATATAAAGTGTGTTATTGGGTTTTTTTCAGTAAGAAAAAAATATTTCTTTGCTCTGTAATGAAAAATAAATACAATGAAGAGAGACTTATAATAACTTACATGCATTTCCAGATCTGGGCATGGTTCCAGTCCCTGCAAAGTCAGAAAGGTAGAGTAATGTGAGTGAATTGGTCACGTATAAATTTAAACAAACTAAATCAGATTTAAAAAAAAAAATATATGTTCCTCAAAACTTACTTTTGACGAGCTTGTAATTGCCAGTGATGTTGTCTAGTCCATTGGACCCCACGCTCTTAGTGCAGATGAGCGCGCCCACTCTTTCCGTGTCAGTGTGTTTACGTAGAATCTGTCCCTGAGTAACGATGATCGTTTGGACGTCCGCGTTCACTGCAGCGTACACAAATGGAATGTCGTACACCAGGTCAATACGCCTGTCTAGAATGGCTTTCACTGGAGCAGGCCCACACCGGAATAGTCCTACACGAGACAAAGTTGGACAGCAGATTTTAGATTTTAGAATAAAGGGCACAAATACAGTTAATTTCTCATATACTGCATCTCTGTGCAGTAATATATGATTTGTGCATAGTTTTCTACAGCTTCCATAATTCTAACAATTATCGGCACTGCCTAATATTGAGTCACTTTGAGCCCACATACATTTATTGCTCAGAGAACTTATATTCATCAGAACTGACCTCCACTCCTTTCCTGTGGTGTTGGGTCCAAAACTTGCCAACCATCAAATCCCACCTCTAGATCGGGGCGGTTCATCCAACACTCAACCCACACGTGGAAATTCCTGAAGGAAGGAGGAGCACATTAGAATATGTAAATTGTATCTGATGGAAGGCACTTCATTTACCCATCACGTGTGAGACAGACTTACGATTTAATATTATTAGAAACTGAGTTGAAAGCTAAACTGACCAGATGCTGTCGCGGCTGACTGAAAGCTTCTGCCCAGTCTCTGAGTAATACTCTTCAATAACCAGATTCCCGTTTGTGTCGTGGGCGGAGTTAAAGTTGGTAATGACGCGACATGGAATGCCAAGGGTCCTCATGACTACCAAAATCAAAGTAGTAGTTTTTGTTAAGTGCAACAGAAAAGAATCAGTCATTTTTTAAAGTGACAAAAATGATGACACAAATTCATTGTAGATGTCAGTTGCATGCCAACAAAATGAATACTGTTCGTCATTCAGTCTTAAGACATACGTAGGAAAAAAAATGTTGTTTTATCCTACCTGTGCACATGACCGCGGCAAACACCCAGCATTGTCCGTATTTGACTGGGTTGAAATTGCTCCCAGCCCACTGTTTCAAAATGTCCCCGCTTCCTGTCCATTCAGAGGGATGAACACCGTTGCAGTAGTCTTCTGACCAGTTCCCGAGAAGAACGCCTCGGTCGTCTTGGCTGTTTATCTATTTAAAAAAAAAAAAGGGTTAAGCGACAGAACAGGGGGAAATAGGGTAAGAGCAGAACAGATAAGAGAAATAAGTGAATAGGAATTGAAAAAATAGCGGGAGGAGTACGTGAAAAGAAAAAAAACCACAATGGGAAAATGAATGGTTGAAAAGGAAAATGGACTCACCATGGCTGAGATGACCCGGCTTATGTAAATAGGGCTGGTTCGATTCAAATAATCTTTCCTCCAGTCCTGCAAATGCTGAGGGCTGACTTGTAGGATCTTCATACAAATCTCCAATATACTGCTCTCATACTACAAATACAACACAATATGTATGTGTTACAATATATCAATACCATTCTGACCATATAGTACAATTAGTAATCCTAATTGTGGGGTTTATATATACATGTATTGCGTTTTGAAGTGCAAACACAGTATGAAAATTATAAACTGCTACTTGCTATATAGTGTATCCCCCCTTCAACTTCCCCTGCCTATTTTCTGTTGTTACATCATTGTTTCGCTCACCTGGTCAAAGGACCAAGGTCTGGCACTGATGTTTTTAGGTGTGCCCATATAAAGAAGTCCAAAGTCATTCCTTACAAACTCCTCTCTCTCACTCTCATTGGGCATGAAGACTGAGTCAGCTGAAACACACGCACACAAACATCAGTTACAAGCTTACCGAAGTTACAAGCTCCTGCTTCTAGTCCTCTGTCTATGAATGTAATGCTTTCATAACACTGCATAACACAAAGAGTGAAATTCACAAGCCACATGAAGTTCCATTCTTTTTTTTTTTTTTTGCAAAGACTCGTCTCAGAGCCTGAGCTTACCTGGGCACCACGGGTTACAGAGCAGGGCAAATTCACCTACATTGTAGGCGTGTTGGCTGGTCTGACTAAACAGCAGCAGCTGGAGATGGTACATCCCCACAGGAGCAGTGACGGGGGCACACATGACAACCGTTGTGGTTAAGGAGGAACCATATGGGTCCTGCTGGAAATAGGCAACCCATCGCGACTTCGAGGAGTATCTATAGGAGGTGACAGGGAGCTCCACGTACAGACGTCCTGTGAGGAGACAATGGGAGAGACAAACATGTAACAAAGTCAGTGTGTTAAATCCAGACAGACTCTTATCCAAACACAGACGCTTAGACAATAGGCCCATACACACACACGACCTTTTGAGCATCTCTTGGTTAAACACGCATAAATATACAATCAAGCTGTACCTAGCTTTACTTTTAGGACCACGCCGTCCCGGGATGGGTTGTATGGTCTGCCCTTGAAGAGCAGAGTGAGTCTGAAAGGTTGTCCTCTCCTCACCACCAGAGTCTGAGAACTCAGTCCCTCAGTCCTGTGGAGTTCATGATTCTGGGCTTGCTCCAAATTAAAATACTGGACTCTTAAATCTGTACACACACACACAGACACACACACACAGACACACACACAGAGCAGACAACACCAGCTATATGTCAGATTATGGTAAAAAAAAAAAAAAAAAGAAAAGAAAGCAAAAGACACACACAGTTCCTCTTCTGAAAGAGAGCCAAAAGTGGGACAGGACTGCACACACATGTACTACATTATGAAATTAAGATTCTGTAACCCTCAGGACCTGTGTGTGTTTGTTTCATCTGAGTTTGATTGCAGTAATAAAAGAGAAAGAAATGGAGTGTTTTATGCTGAATTGTGTATGCACTGAAATGAACTGGAAACACATCACCAGTTCAAATCCCACTGAACTAGAAACTGTAAACTGTTTCTATAACTGTTTACTCAGTGTTCTTCAAATATATTTCTTTTACTTTGTATAAGTAGTATTGGAGCATACACAATCTAATCTTTTATATATATATATATATACACACACACACACATACATAGATATACATATACATATACATATGAATGATTAACAGATTTAGCTATATGAGGACTATTTAAAGGGATAAAAAAACAACTGAAATTAAAAATAATATATACTCAGAGGAAAAAATTACTCACCTTCCATTAGTTTGTGTGTTGTTCTTTGCTTGTTGTCTGTCTGTTGATATCTGCGTTCCGCTTCTCACCATCCCTATTTAAACACTCTGACACTCCCTCTCTCTGCCAATCCTTTCTCGGAGAAAAAGGGAGTGGAAAGTTATCCGACCGGTTCCTTTTAACGACACTATCAAAACGCAAATGCTGTAAATGTGACTCTCTTTTTTACAAAGGCCCCAGGCAAGAGGTCTGTCATCTGGGGTTTGTCTTTTGGTGGTATCACATTGGTTTGTCTTTAATATCCCCTGTCTGCATGTATGCACATGTATGCACACTAAGACATATTAAGGCACACACACACACGCACACATACAGACTTGCTTAAAACCTTTTCTGATCCAGGGAACACAGTATTAACAATATCTGATGACTGTAATATACTGACAAATAAAAAAAAAAGGAAGAAGAAAAAAATTCATATTATCCATTATTTATTATCATTTACTATCTTGTTTATTTTTTATTTGTATATGTGTGTGTGTTTTTGCTGCACAGTGTTTTCTGTTGTGCTGTATCTCAGGTAACTTAGAATTAATACATACTCTGGGTTGTGCTGTTTTGCCTCGCATGCTGTGTCCTGTGTTTGAAACACAGACATGTACATCACAGCAAATACCTGGTGCACACACATTTGGCAGCAAAGTTGAATCTGATTCTCACACACACACACACACACACACACACACACACACACACACACACACACACACACTGTGAGGTGATACTGACATACCATGGACTCTACTAATAACTAAATATCACAAACATGATCTGTAACAATGGATACTGCATGTAAATGAGATTTAAAGTGTATGAGGTGTTTTTGTGTTGTTATTTTTATTTTTAAACTTTTCTATGGCAACACTTATTATTTATTGTCTAAGTTTAAGTTTCAAGTTTATTTAGAGCCAAATATCACTGTTTGCAGTCTCAAAGGGCTTTAGATGCCCACAACAACAAAAAAACAGGATGTGTTAGACTAGACAATAGTTTATGGGAGAATTGTCAATCATAAATCACTACTGAGCAAATAAACTGACGGTGCTGTACAAACACCTTTTTGAAACAGTAAGTGGTTACGGGTTACTGATAAGAAGAAGGTTATGTTTGATTATTACATTTATGCATTAGGGGGACAAAATGCACAACTGTTTAACTGTAGCTTAGTTATCTTAACAAACTGGTTTTACACCAGCAAAACACACAGTTACAAGTGTTCACAATTCATTTCTGTAGAAGAACTCTCCAAAACTGTGCAAATGTAGCTTAAACACATCAGCTGAAAAATGCAGTGCTTTTTGCTTTGAGATATGAGAGAGAGAGAGAGAGCTGGTCTTACTGTACACTGCACTAAACAAACAGAAACAACATAATACCTGAATATGCACAACCGTAATGTCATTTTTGTATATATTCTATGTCTCAGTTTAAAAAGCACATTAAAAACACCCTGCCTCTCTCAGAAATGGTATGAATATTGTACAATGCATTGGGCAAACCAGGGAACCGCACAAGCAAGATGCAGTATGAAGGTAAAAGTAAGGAGATACGGTGGTTGTATGCCTGTGACAGGTATATACCTGAGTGATATCTACATTTCAGTTGCTCACAGGAGCATCCTTGGCATCTAACTACATATTTCCACACCTCTCCTAACCACGCAGAGGAAGGACAACTGCTAAAACTGCTAATCACAGTGAGACAGATACAAAGTTCAGTTTAGTTCACAGAGACGCCACTTGTTATGAATTGCGATCAGTCTGGAATGGCCAAAATAAGGAGTGCAAGAATCTTGTATGCGCTCATATGACCTGGCGAACATATTTACCCCTGAGATTATCATATTTTCACATAAGCATACCACAATGTTCAGAAATTTTACAAAACAAGATACTTCAGCAGGTTGCTTTCAACCCATTCTTTTCCATCTAAATAACAATGATAATGATAATAATAATTAAGTTCAAGTTCAAATTCAAGTTTATTTAGAGCCCAATATCACTGTTTACAGTCTCAAAGGGCTTTACAGGCAGTCAAATCAAAACAGGATGGCACCCCCTGACTTAATCCTCATGGCGGGCAAGAAAAAACTCCCCAAAAACCCAAAAGGGAAATGGGAAAATGGGAGAAATCTTGAGAAGGACCGCAGAGAGAGGAGACCCCTCCTTGGCCAGACAGGTGTGCAATAGGTGCCGACCACGTGGGCAGTTACAATTGAAAGTAAATTGGGGCATGAACAAAGGGGATGGCGATGCAGACAGGAGGCTGACATGGGGATGAAAGATGATAACACCAGGATGGATCGGTCCACAGGGCGGGAGGAGTCAGGATCACTGGTATCTCAGGAGTAGTATGTGTGGCTTGACAGAGAGAGAGAGAGAGAGAGAAAGAGAGATAGAGTGAGAGAGAGAGACACATTGTCAGATGTTCATTTCCACATAATGGTTAAGGGAAAATGTACATCGTGTGCCGAGTGCAGGCAGAGACTCCAGCAAGACTAGCTAGTACAGCATAGTTAAAAGGGAGAGCTAGAAGGTAATACGGACATGATGGCACTCTGGGACACAAGGCGGCTACCCACTCCACCGTCAACAAACCTGAGTGAACATGTTAGAGTGGGGGGGCGACAGCATCCAAACATCCCAGTTCACCAAACATTCTATGCCCGAGAACCCTCCAGATCTGCTCCTTTGCCTAGTAAAGAGCTGTTAGCAAAAGGCTTGGCTAAACAAATAAGTTTTCAGCCTTGACTTAAACATAGAGACTGTGTCTGAGTCTCGAACATTAATTGGGAGGCTATTCCATAACTGTGGGGCTCTGTAAGAGAAGGCTCTGCCCCCTGTTGTAGCCATCATGACTCGAGGTACCAACAAATAGCCTGCACCTTTTGATCTAAGTAGGCGTGGTGGATCATAAAAGACCAGGAGTTCGCTCAGGTACTGTGGCGCAAGACCATTTAGTGCTCTATAGGTTAATAGTAAGATTTTATAATCAATACGAGATTTGACTGGGAGCCAGTGCAGTGTGGATAAGATAGGGGTGATGTGATCAGATCTTTTGGTCCTAGTAAGAACTCTGGCTGTTACTGGTATTCTTTTTCACAACACATAGGTTATTAAGGTTTGGTGTAACGGACTTAGCTGAATGGTGCCCATATGGTGAGGCTTATTTAGTAAACACTTTGTAGATGGTGACAGAGTAGTAACGGTTATTTGGTAAATGTTCTATGGATGATGACGTTCATTTGGTCAATGCTCTGTGGATGGTGACAGTCATTTGGTAAATGTTCTGTGGATGCTGACAGTCATTCAGTAAATGCTTTGTAGATGGTATAGTAGTAGTGGTAGTAGTAGTGGTAGCACTAGCAGTAGTAATAGCATCATTATCATTATTATTGTTGTTGTTGTTGTTATTTGATTTCAGGGTACCTGGAAAACACAATAGAGAGTGTCTTATGGTATTAGTGAACTACAAAGTTTTTAATGATATCCTGCTTACATACAATGTGAGTGAAATTCTGTTTGCTCACAGTATGCAGCTTCTAGTGAAATCGTGCTTAACTACAATATGAGGCTTCTAGTGAAATCCTGTTTTGTATTTTATGAGGATGTGAGGAAGGACAAACAAAAATTAGTTCTAAATTTCTATGTCGTCTGCCCCTTTACACTGAGGAAAAACAAATCGAACCAAGCCCTTCTCGGTGCAGAGCCAAGCCTCAAAGTTGGGGAAAGGGTGAGGCTGTTTGGTGTTGACAAACAGGGTTTTCCCTGTAGCTATAGTCGAGGAATGCAGTACATGCATTGCCGTAACACAGGTCCTTTTATATTTTTATAAAATGATCAAAGAGTACATTTTTCTGTCCTAAAATTGCTCTGCAACTATGCACACAGGCAGAGTTTTTCAGTACTCTCACCATTTTTTCCTCTTCTGCTATTGTCCTAAACTTTGTGCCTAACAAACGTTGAACGAGCATTTTAAAGATAAAAATCCACAAAACCACATTTCATTATTTCAAATCAGTTACTCTACTCAAGTGGAATTTTCTAGAATAATAATAATAAAAACACACACACACACACTTTACAGCCTAATTTTTTTTTCTGTTTGAGCCTTGTTTATATTTAAAACCAAAAACATACTAAAAAAAAAAATCACACTGTACAAATATTACTTTTCTCTGTATGCTATTAGGACTAACATCTCTATCTGAAGACTGCTTATGCAGCATTGTTAAATAGCATTGTTTGTTATTATTATTATTCTTGTTTCGATTACACAATTTCAGGGTACTTGGAATAAACAAAAACAAGGACATTATTCAGTTCAGTTATTCAATATCATCATTTATTGAGTTACATCGTATATTCAAATACAATTTCCGAAAAGAAAAAACAAAACAAAAACAAATAAAAAACACACACACACACACAAACAGATTCAATCGTGAACAATTTACATTTACATTCTAAAATATAAAAGTTACTTTATTTTATTGCTTTTCCTCTTGCCTAATTGACATTTTACATGCTTTCAGACACACGTTTAGAGAGGAGATCAGTGCGTGATCTTTTGAAATGAGGAATGCTGATTGGTACACAGAAAAGATCCTGGCTCTAAGGACCCGTGATTCAAAAAAATTATCCAGTAATTATCAAGTAATGCCAAAAACATGCAAAACCTGTTGTCATGCCAACCACCACTCATTCTGTCTCACCCTACCTCAACCTTAATGTCAGGTTGCTCGACATACGTGGCATTCGCTAAACCTTGGCAAAGAACACCTTTTCAAACACAAGTATCATCGTCATCATCATTAGGCTCTCCACTGAAATATGGCTAGCATTTCCATAGCTTTTTAGAAAAATCACAGAGATCAGCTATATCTTCTCCTTCTTCAGATACCTGAAGACCATTGGAGATTTTCTGTGAAAAATTTTGTTAATGAAATCTGTGACAACATATTGAGACATTTTCCACTATTGCTGTCCACACACACACACACACACACACACACACACACACACACACACACACACAGAGTGCGGACTGGACAAAAAGCCAATCCCATTACTAAAGAGCCCACACTGACACTATAATTCCATCATTTTTACCTGTATATGAATCAGCTATGCAGAATGTGGATTAATAAGGGTTTGGTACAAAGGACTGGAAAAGTCAGATGTGGAATGAACACACCCACACAAACAGAGGGAGAAACACTGACACAGCAATCAAGTCAGTACTGCAACCAACGTTTCAGAGACACAAAAAGGATTCAGCTTTATAAAAACACCACGAAACATTAGGGTCACTCACTCTGCCAGGGGAGACAAACATGTCAAAAGAAAATTCATATGAACTAAGGCAGGAGTTTCCAACTTACAACTCTGCTACAGTGTTCTTTCAAGACCTCTCTTCAGTGCACTCTGAACAGGAACAAGATGGACAGAATCAAAACTGCATCAGTTCTTTCCAAATGCTTGTTCACATAGCTTTTTTTTTTTTTTTTAATTTTTTTTATTACGGAGCACTGTAAAACGAGGAAGACGAAGCCGAGTGACACAGACTTGTGAAGGAATTAAAAACTGGCTTAAACATGCTTTAAGGCAACCATTCTGAATTATGATTCCAAAAAGAACCGCTGGGCTGGGACACAGAGGGTTTAGTGTTAAGAGCGCGGGGGGGGGTGGGGTGGGGTGGGGGGGGGGGCTTCACTTAGCCGCTGTTGTTTTGGGTTTGTTGTAAATGAGAAAGTCTGAGATATCGTGCCACACGTTGCTGTCATGGTACAGGTAGCTCATGGAGCTTTGGAGCGAGGGCTGTAGCGTGTGTGGGTAATACTCAAACAGCCACAGGACGATACCCCAAACCAGAGTGGCAAACAGGGGGAAAGGGTCCCTTTTGGGTTGTGGGATATAGCCCTTTTCCACAGCCAGACGAGACAGGGCGAACAGGATACGAGACAATAAGTACATGTTGATCTGTGAAACAGAAGACAAACAATGGTGTTAGCTTTCCCCACCTTTCATTCAGTTCAACCATTCATCCAAGATTCATACACATTTTTATCAATAAATTTCCATGACTTTTCCATGCCTTTGAGGCAAAATTTCATGACCATACATTTTCTGAAACGTCTGTGTACACATGAAAAATAAGGATAAAAATCCATGTCAAAATTTACCACAGCATATTTTAACTAAAATTAACGACACACTGTGCAGTTTGAAGCCAGACATGATTAAATCGCCATTTTCTTGGCATTGCATGAATTTACATTTCGTTAAGTACAAGCTGCAACACAGGTCGGAGTTGGATGTTACCCCACACAGAGAACAAGGTAAAGTGACGTGACTGATCTGCCCGAATATTGAAGCATTGTTTAACCAATGATAGATTTTTCTCTGTCGATCTTAACTGTACCATATGATGATTAGGATGGGTGTTTGGTTGCAGTTTTAAGGTTACTGCTGCTGTAATACAAGAAATTTAGATGTCAAAGTGGCCTACTTTTATTATCATTTAACATAAACAATTTTGCCGGTAAACAGATTTGCATTTTTTGAATTTCAGTAACGTTTGTTTGTGATTCTCAGTCCTGGACCAGAAAAAAGCCAAAAAAACCCTGGTTTGGAAGCATTATAAGCTTACTGATGATGAAAAAGAAAAAAAAAGCAGAGTGGCAGATAAAACTCATGTACCCTCACTCAACAACAAATCTGGGAAACTATCTGAAAAGTGTAAGTTTACTTCTGATTTTGTAAAATGGCTATCTTAGTAAATTACGGTCTACAATAAGTTTAGTTTAGCCTACTGCATAGATAATCACTGTATTATTTGTGAATAAAGGTGTGTCCTCAGCCATGGAAGGAATGCCAACCGTTGACACCGCAAAGACATTGAACTCTGGATCCAGTGATGTAAATAATGTCTATTAAAGAGTGTCAAACTTAAAAAAAAAATGTGACTTGCAGTTTCTTATATTCATCATCTCTTTATTCGTATTACTGAGTATTCTGAAACAACAGCCCAAAACGATGACGTAACATCACAGACATTCGAAGCTTCGCTCAAAAAAGGCTGGCTAAAAATCAATTGGCAAAAAGTGGCATTTGATACATGATGACTTTTCCAAAACTGTCTGGGTTTATTTATTTTTCCAAAACTTTTCCAGGCCTGGAAATTGCTATTTTCAAATTCCATGACTTTTCCAGGTTTTTCATGACCGCACGAAACCTGTAAATCATCAGCCCATCCATTCAGCCCTCGATCTGTCCATTACTGTCTCTTTTAAAACATATTTTTCTGTCCTGTCAATCATTCGTTCACTCATTCATTCATTCAGTGCTGTACACTGTAATCCTTAATGGATGTAAGTTAAGACAGGACTCTGCTAACCTGGCTGTTTATATGGTTGTTGTCTCCAAACACCAGCCAACCGCCCAGACATGCTGCCAGGAAGGCCTGGGACTGGAGACTTTTCCCCTGGATGTGCTGCTGGAGTGCTTGCAGGCCTTTGTATGTGAACACGAAGCAGGCCAGGTTCCTGGAATGTGTGTACGTGGCTTGGGCTATAGCTCTCAGTTTGTCCTTTAAGCTGATAGGGTATGGATGCCATGAAAAATATGAAATGGAAAAACATTACATGAAACATGAGAAAGACACAAATAGGACAGGTTAAATTACAGTGTATGCTTCTTTGAGAGGGCTATGACTCAAAGAAATGAACTGAGTCCTCAAATGTTTGGTCTATAGGACAACTTAATACTAAATAACACATACGCCATAAGATTCTGAATTGTTCACCACATAATGATTTAATTCTGTGAAATACTTAAGATTAAATCTGTTAGAGTGGTAATCAGTGTTCCCACATCACCTTTCACATCCACTGCAAGGACTTTTCACAAGAATATCTCCATTGATTCAAAAACTTTAAGGGGCTTATCTGTCTGTTAAATCGCACCCTTAAATTCACAGATGTTTTAACCAAGCATTGACATTGCTGATTTGGCGGAGTAGTTCAACATTAGGCACTGGAGCACGGCCAGAATAAGAGGAGTTCAGGAAACCGGGTCCTCGAGGAGCATTGTGCAAGCCGCTTCATTAAGGTGCCTTCACAATAGCTTACGCTTGAAAAGCTTATTTAAGCACGTTTTGGACGTTTATGTCACATTTGCATCATCCTGCTGAGTCACACTTCGACAATTCACTTTTAAAATGCAGGGTGTCACAGCCTATTATTTACCTCCCACTCCGGAAGAGAAACGTCATCACTAGGGCATGGGGCGCGCGGATTTTTGCTCCATATCTAAGGCGCAAGTGGGGGAAAAAATCATTAACATTACATATTTATAGAAAATACGTCATATGGATTTCATGAGTATTACTGCAATTGAGATGTCTTCATTATACACAGTTTTTGGAAAACAAATAAAACAAGCTAAACATTTCCTCTTAGTCCACTGTTAGAATTCAAATAGCGTAATGAGTCAAATTGGCTTGGGTGCAGTTAGTTAAAACTCAACAAAAGTTCATTTTTAACAACATTCATACTTAAGTTCCACCTGATAATAATCGTCAGATTGCGGCCACAGTGGTTCAGCTTGTTCGCTTCCACTGCACTTTGTATCCACGGCAAAGTGACACTGACTGAGCAGCCTAACATGCTAGCCGGGTAAGAATACAACACAGATGACATGACCGAACCTATCTGAGAGACACTTACACGGCTCCATTTCTGAATCCTTTGACAACTGCAAGGGCAGCCTTGTACTTTTCTTGCTGAAGCAAAGTGTTGACTGTGTACAGCACAGTTTTCAACAAATCCGACCCTGCCATGGCTCTAATATCCTTTAGTAGGGGACTTTTACTACTGTGACACAAGTGTGCGACTGTAGCCGTTGATCGAGGCAAAAGAACCTATGGTCTGAAGGTTCCTCCGGCGTGTGACGGAATATCGTTCGATCTGGTCATTTAACTGTTTTTTCTATTTCTTATGGATTTGCGCCAATGCGTCTTCAGAATGACATTTAAATATTTCGTCACTTAATGTGAAAAGTAAGATGCAACAGAAGAATGCCCAAGACACAGTAACCTTTATTTTCCTCCTCAATTCTAAGTAAACTTTTCTTTTACATTAACCATCCATCTGTACATATACACATAGAAAAAAAATAAATATTACTGAAACAATTAATTCCATTTATTAAAACATGTTTTATATTATGAGCTAATCATTACATGATTTACAATATGTTTGTTAAATAGGAAAATAAAGATAAAACTCATTCTTTTTCTTTTTTACTTACATTTTCATAAATTTTAAGACATGACAATAGGAAGGGAAAAATACATTGGGAACAAGTCAGCTTTCAAAGTGACATCAATAACAGTGAGCAGATGTCCTTAAAAGAAAACAAAAGACCTTTTTTCTTTATTTTTTATACATGTGCATATAACTTCCTCTATCTACATTACAGCAATCTGAAAGAAAAGGTGCATTGCTATGTGGACTGCATGGACAGAACCTTATTTCCAGTGATGCAGCTGACAGGTGTTTGTGGGTCAGCGATAACGAGCCAAGTTCTCCAGTTATTATTAAAGTGAAGCAGAGAAACGGAGCGATGATCCAATCTACCATAGCTGGATTGAAAACGTGCTACTCTTCCTCGAACGATGTCCAAAAGTTCTTTTTCTGGCTCTGATCAGTTCATCACTGATCACGTTATATAGGTCAGTATAAGAAACAGCAGGGCTCCAGTGCATTTCTATGCTCTGATATGTTGGTTTTGCTGTGGATGCAGTAGTTTAAATGCAGGCTTGACAAAACACTGAGTAAAGACGATATCTAAGGTTGAGTGCTCATGTACTCTCACTCCTCTGAATGCTTTGGAAAAGGGTTTTATAGTGAAGGGAGAACGAGCATGTTTATGGGCATGTGAATGATGATTAAAAACCCTTGCTTAAAAGCTCACAGAAGGAGTTCTCTCATGATATCAGTTCCTCAAATTTCTCACTGTCAATGTCAACGACCCAACCCAACCAGAAATGACGAGATTACCACAAGAAAGAATGTCATTCTGCAGCACTGGGAAATGATGACTTAAGTATGTTAAAAAAAACAAAAAACAAAATAAACCTCACAGCACTCTGAAAGCTTTGTTTCTCACACACACACACACACACACACACACACACACACACACACACACACACACACACACACACACACACACAATTCTGGAAAACTTTAACTTTATATCACAGCAAAAAAGAAACAAAAGAGCAAAATCAACTAAAATAAGCGTTGTAATTCACAGTAGTTTTGGAAAACAAAAGATGGCCTCAGTCAAAAGAAAAAAAAAAAAGAAGCTTGAGGCAATCATCTGATATTTTGCATGGAAATACTTTTGTACAGTCACTGCATATTCATAAAAGAGCTCCCTAGAGTAGTCAAACAATGGTCAACTCATTCTGCCCCTACCTCAGTATCAACTCACACACGTCTGATGTTTTTCTATGTCCATTACACTAATGAAGCCAGCTATCACCCTCAGGGTTAGAGGCCAGGAGACAATCTTTGGATATATCAGGTTTTTTTTAATGTGAGGTTCATTTATCCTGTACTGATGTGAATTTTCACAACACTGACTATGCTATCCGTAGACTGAGACTAAAAACCTGGATCAAACTGAACGGTCTTGGTTCGGTAGTCAAAATGCACAAAAATGTGACTGTTTTTGTTGTTGTTGTTTAATTAAGTACCACTCAGTGGGAGTAATAAGCAAACGCTGCAGTTATCATGGGTTAACTCCTCCCACATCATCAGGACTTTAAGGGGAAAAAAAAAAACCTGACCACCTCCTGGAGTGATCATGTGAAATTCAGGTTTAGATGCAGAAACTACAAAGTGACAAGTGCGTTTTCAAACTAACAAGAGTAGGCCAATGTCTTAGCAATATAAACCTGCTCTAACCTACCTGCCTGTCTAAGTGCAGCATGTCTCTCTCACACTCACACACACACACACACACACACACACACACACACACACACACACACACACAGAGATTAAGGATTTTCTTTTCTTTTTTTTCTGCAGACAACCAGTCACAGTTTGAAACCTCTGCTCATTAGCCCAGTCCTGGCTCTAAATAAACAGCCTTTACTGAAGCCGTAAAAACAATTTCACACTCTCACAAGATTCTGTACCCCTGCTCCATACAAGCAGGGAATTCCAGTTTTAAGCACAGCCACTCCAAAGACCTGGTCAATTAACACAGAATTTGTTAACTGGTCTTACAGCACTGGTGAGCTCAAGCATCGCGGCATAATAAAATGTCCCAGTTCATGAACCCATTACCCATATGTTTCACAATTAGTTTGAGTTATTTCACATGGACTCTGTGCAAATCACACTGACTCTTCACATCTCGTGGTACACTTCACAAAAAAAAAAGAGAGAGGGAAAGAAGGAAAGAAAGAGAGAGAGAGAGAGAGAGAGAGAGAGAGAGAGAGAGAGAGAGAGAGAGAAATCAGTCTGTAAACAAACTACGAGTGTGTTAAAGGTAAAACAGTTAAGCAGTTCCACACGTTGATCTGGCCAACCAGGAGAGCAGGTTGCATAACCTGAGCAGTGATGTTCATTGGTTCAGTATTGAGCCAGTATGACTCATTCAGCATTGTATGGGCAAAAAAGTCTCTGATGTCTTTGTCCAATTTCTCACATAGTGCATCAGAAAGAAAGGGAGACAAAAGAAGAGATGGGGCTTGCATTCGACAGTCTGAACAAAAAGGATGAAGGATTGAATCTGCCTTTTTCTTGTCATTCTTTGATCCAGCCCCCTCCATGCAGGTGATACCCACAGACGATCCCTGCTGCTACGAAGACACACCACTGATGATGCTGTGTGCTGCTGCTCTATGTGTGTTTTGTGTGTGAATGAGTGTGCGTATGTGTGTACCTGTGTGTGTGTGTGTGTGTGTGTGTGTGTTTGTGTGTTTGTGTGTGTGTGTGCACACGTATGTCACTCTTGGCCAAAACCCTCTGTCTCTTCAATTGCAAACATCAGTTTTTCCTTGAGTTGCTCGTAGCTCTTGTAAGGAGGCAGATCCAAACGATTAAAGCTGTTTCAAAGGGTAAAACATACAAACATATGAGTCTCAATGCTGCACATTACTCCAGTCAAAGCACTAAGCATCAGAGATATGCTAAAGCATGGGGAAAAAATACAATAATACAGAAACTACAATGTTTCAAATTACAACATTAGAAATTACAATGTTTCAAATAAGAATGTTAGAAATTACAATTTTATAGTGGATCACTACTGGAAAAGCTATGCTGGATCACGGGTGCTCAGGTCTGGTCTTGGAGGGCCTGCTGATACTTGGACCTCACCACATAATCAGGGTCTGAATTCTTACCCAGCCAATCAGAAACATGTGGTGGTTGGTAGAAACCAAATTCCGACAGGACTTAAAAGACTCAAGCGCCTCTGCTGTGCACCCCTATCCTACATATACGTGTAATCTATAATCTGTAAACTGTGAGAGGAATGTGAGTTAAAGCTGAGTGTAGCCCTAATGCAGTAATCTCAAACTGCCTAATCTCACCATGTGTGGCTTCTGGGGAGCCAGTTCTCCTTCCCCACTTTCTCTATACAGAACTTCTGTGGCCCATTGCTCCCTGTGGACAGAAAAAAAAGACCAGTCATGAGAAATACCTCAGACAGACATCACTCTGTGTGTGTGTGTGTGTGTGTGTGCGTGTGTGTGTGTGAAAGAGAGAGTGTTTGACTTCAGAGAGTGAGCATGCCATTCCTTACCCATGAGGTCAGTGAAGCCCCCCACAGGAAGTCGGCAGGTCCCAGTCACAAACTGCAGAAGTCTCATCCGTTTCTCGTTGTCCATCTCTCTGACAAACTGTAGGCAAACACACTAAATTAGCAACATGAGTGCTGTCTGCAGCTATCAGTCTTCATCTACAAATATGTAGAGAAATGAAGGATCTCAGCCAATCATCCACTGTGTAATCTCATGACTGTTCTCAGTGTCTCAACAGTAGTTTTGAGTCTCTTTAAATACAATAGGGAACTGCTGAGTCTAAGTTGTTGCACAGGTAATTAAAATCATGAAGAAAAGTTTGATGTATGAGCCCTGGGGAGGGTGGGCCAGACCTGCCAGAACCAGACGATCTGTTTGCTGCTCCGGGCGTAATGTCTGTAGATAGTGTTTCTCTGCCAGTCAGCCAGGTCTATCTCCTGCATCCCACACAACATCACCTGTCCAGCACAGACACACGCTTAACCATGACTCATTAAAGAAACCAGTATGGAAGAGTGGGTTCAGTTAGTCATGGCTTAGAGTGACACAGATAGCCTTAACACGTTAAAGAAACTGGCACAGAAGAGTGTTGAGTTAGCTGCAGAGGAGAGTGACACAGTTAGCCTTAACATATTAAAGATGCTGGTCTTGAGTTGTGTATTGGGTTAGTCATGGAATAGAGTGACAGAATTAGCTTTAATGTTATATAACACTGAGAGAGAGGGGAAACTGTGGAGTGTGGAAGTTACGCTACCTCTAGTTCCTTAGCATCAAAGTACTGTAGGTACTGCTGGGGCAGGACTTCATTAAAGCCTTCAAAGAAAGCTTGAGTCTGTTCCTCCACCCCTCGGGACAACCTCCACTCTGCCACCAACCTGCAGGAGGTGCACATAACACACGCACGCACATATACACATGCATATGCACGCAGGCACGCACACACACACGCGCGCGCACACGCACACACACACACACAAACAAACACCCCGAATGCATGACAATCTTTTTCTCCAGCTTCAAACACAGCTTTGTTTGTTGGGAGTGTGTTGTCTAAATAGAGATGTTTGTAGTGTGTTCAGATTTCTACCTGATATATTCTTCTTTATTCTCCTCTGTGACCTGGATGTTCCCTCCATCAGGTTTGAGTTCATGAGTGGTGACTTCACCCAGAATCTCCTTATCCACAGAGAAGTACATCTCCAAACCGCACTCCTCTATGTTATTCTCCCTACCAGACACACACAGAAATCCTCCATTCATCAAGTCCTCACAACCGTCTTCCAGATCATTCTCTCTTTGAGCAATACTGTACTTCACACAACATCAACATCATCATCTCTCTATGCCATATTTCTGGGTTGTCCACTCCCTGTCTCCCAGACATACTTGATCCAGATGAGGGAGTTGTAGAATTCTGGGTCGATGGACTCCAGGTCTTTCAGAGCAAGCGGTTTGTTGAGGATGCGTTTGTAGAATGGCAGAGAGAATCCAGTGTCAATGAACTTGCCGTGGAACAGGGCCTGAACAAACAGAGAAAGGCAAAAACAGAAAAAAAAAATACAGTGTATGTTTCAAGTACTCCATAACCATAATCATGATCATGGTGATAAAATGCTGATATATGAGACATCTGAAGATAAACCTGGTGTGTCTTGGATGCCCACCTGCCAAAATGCATGATTTTTCTGCTCAGGTGCACATTATAGCAACTTAACTCACAGGTATGAGTGCATGTCAGCTGATTTTAAATTGTCTTTACCATGGCGATGAATCGTCCAATGAACCTGAAGTATTTGAGGTGGTCTGGGTTGATGGAGGAGGCAGGGTTGATCTGGAGACAGTAGTTATCTTTGCCAGCGTACTCAAACAGACAGTACATGGGATTCAGCACCTCGTGAGAGAGCAGGAAAAACCATTCCCTGTGACACACATACATGTGCATGTGCGCGCGCGCGCACACACACACACACACACAGTCATTACAACTGTTCATAGCACTGCTTTCCCTGCTTTCACGCATACTCATCTTTCATTTCCTCTAAACTTGTCTAAAAGAGAGAGGCTGTTATTTCTGGGAAAGAACACAGCTATGACTATGCAAAGTAAGGCATTATGCTGAAATCAGATTAAACACAAACAAACAAAAAAGCTCTTTAATACTCAAAGACAGGAGTCAGGGCTGCATTCCTGAATGCTTCTAGACTGAGCACGCTCAGACAAATGTGTGGCAACATCTAACATTAGCGTGTCTCTCCAGACCCTCCACCGCCATGTCACAGGTCTCAGTCAGCATAACTCACACACCCAGTGACTGGTCAAGCAGACACTGGACAGACTGGAATGAAGAGACAGTAGGATGTGTGGATCAGATTAGATTATGGCATAAAACGCACCTGGCAACTCCTCCGTAATCCAGGCCTTCCTCTCCAGGGAATATAATCCATAATCTCCGTCTCAGGTCCTGAGGATGGAAACTCATGATCTGAAACGAACGGGGAAAGACACATCAGAGTTTAACATCTTAAGGTATTCAACCATTCAAAGGCAAAGGCAGATAACACACTTTAACGGAAAAAAAAATCAAAGTACAGAGGTCATGACAACAAAGCAAATACTGATTAAGATTACGATTTTGACTCATAAAATGACTAAACAAAAGAAAATATCAAAACGCTTATGTAATGTGTTTATAATGTCAAGAACTGAATCCTGGGTAATGTTTTGTAAATGAAAACAGAAGAGAGGGGACAAAAGTATGTCACACTGACCTGCTGAAAGGAATCCTCAAATAGCGTCTTACGGTTGACGTGGATCTTAATGTGCTGTGGCATTGACAGTTGCTGTAATGGCAGAAATTCAGGTTCAAACATGTGAATATCACAGCTAATATACAATTCTGTTCTATTGTTTATATTATTCCATGCTATGCTATTCCGTTCCATTCTAGAACAGGCCTGTCTGTGAGAGTGAGGAACAGGACCCCACACAGATAAATCCTGAACAGTGAAAGTTGTGGAGACAGTACCTGACACCAGAAGCGGAAGTAGTGCACCTTGGCCTTGAAGTCCCGCACATAGGTAATGTGAGGACCGTTCTCCCTGCAGGAGAAAGCACAGATGCGACAAACCATGACAAACGATTTTTTTCATTTACAGGAGACGACCGACAGACAAGGGCAGTGAAACAAAACAGAGCAGGTTTCTGAGGGGTTCTTTACATCTGGGGAGAAAAGAATGAGATACCGCAGAATGTTCTGGTGTGTTTGTGAGGTGTGTGTTCAGGAGTAGGACTCACAGGGAGGATTTGCCGGTACGAGGATCGATGTAAGTGGTGGTTCTCCTGTTATGGTCCACGAAGTATGGGATTCCATCCACAGTAAACCTCATCTCCCAACCCTCAGGCAAAGGCTTCTCGTTCAGCAGCCTGAAACACACACACACACACATAATGACTGTTAGACAAGCTTCTCATGCGACACTGCTTCACTACGTATTCAGATGATCTCTTCACACTCCAGAGACTGGATTAGAGATATGGATTTAAGAGATATAATTCAAAACTGCAGTGGCATAGAATTGCAACTAATGATTATTTTTGATAATTGATTAATCTATTGGCTATTTTTCCAAGAAGTTGACTAATTTAGTGTTTATCTTCCTGATTCGTATGTCCAGACGTCATACTGGCTACTTCCTTAGCATTAAAATGAACAGGCCAAAATATGCCCTGGCTAAAAAAGACTTACCCTTATGTTTAATGGTCTTTTGTTTGAAGAATGCAAAGTAGAGAGATTAAGTATTTGAATGGAAATACCGCAGTATTTCATTAATTTTGACTTCACTGAACCTAACATCACTGAAATATCAAGCCCAACATTCTGTTCTCCGCTGTGCAGAGTAACCCTATGATAAAGAGGTAAACATTAACCAGTTAGTGGCTGGTTAACGCACTATCAGCAGGATCAGGAGGCATGATGTTACACATTCTTTTACATTTGCATCCATGCATCACTGGTGAGCTGCTGTGAAAAGCCATCTCCGTTTTTGCATATGCTATGCTATACCAAGATGTTACTTCAACGGGAGAAAAACTCCCAAACACACCTTGGACATTCTGGGTCTCGCTTTCTTTGGCACCTCCCCCTCTGACATCATCACTCCCTCTCATGGTACAAAGAAAACAGACGCGATATTGCTCCCAGTGGTTCCTGTACTGTACTTTTTTCTTTTTCTTTGTTTTTTGGACACTAAAAATCAACAATAAAAATCCATGGCGATGATTTTTCGTAGTCGAAATCGATGATTTTGTCGACTAGATGTTGCAGCCTTACCTCTCATACTACTGACAAACCGACAGAGAAGAGCCAGAGAGGGAGTGTTTCAGAGTGTAAAGGGAGTGAAATAAATGCAGTAAGGATTGGCTGTGTGTTTGTTTGTGTCTAAAGTGAGACACACCCCTGTGTGCGAGGATCCTCCCATTGCGTGCTGCGAGTTGGGTGGTGTACAAAATACATCCTGCCATTGGTATCTGTCCGCTTCTCTGTGGAGAGTACACACACACACACACATGCGCACGCGCACATGTACACACACACACACACACACACACACACACACACACACACACACAAGCATGTGCAGAACATGCACACACACACACACGCACAAACACACGAGCGCACGCACACACATACACGCACAAACTCACTAAAAGAGAAAACACACAATACACCCTGCCCAACTGAACTTATGAGTAATCTGTTCCAATGAATTACCACAGTATAAATGTGACTCCTTGTGATTACGTAAATGATGAATCAGACAGTCACGTAAACTCCAAACACCACAGTTTCTGAGTGAGCCCTGAGTAAGCTGTGTATATGCGTGTGCATGTGTGTGTGCATGTGTGTGTGCGCGTGTGTGATACTGCTGACCATCTGTGATCTCATGTCCAATGTCTTACCCCATCCCTGTGGTAGAGGACCCAATGGGTCAAATTCTTTATTAGCTGTGGGCTGGAGCTGGTCCTGCAACTACACACGGAGAAAAAAAAAGAGAGAGAGAGAGAGAGAGTGAGAGAGACAGAGATAGAGACAGAGACATCTTACCAATCATGATACTGAGCCAAACTGTGAGCAGTCAGATTAACAAAGCCATGGAAACGAGGCGACAAGGCGCGTGTGTGTGTATATATGTGTGTGAATTTTTGCAAACTGACTTTGTAAATGCATTTGCTTAAGCTGTCACATGGCTCCTCTAAATGTCTGTCAGTGTGTGAGTGTGAGACTGTGTGCACGCAACCTACAAATAAACGTCTGGTGAAAATAAAGCATGGATCCTTTCAGAAGCTGTGTGTGTGAGTGTGCGTGTACGTGAGTGAGTGTGTTTCCATGTGTGGGTGTGGGTGTATACACAGGAGTTAGCCAGTATACACAGGAGTTTGCAAGTCCTAAAATTCTAGTGAAAATGATACACGGATCCTTTCAGAGGCTGAGTGTGCTCGTGGGGTGCATATACACACCTCGTAGATGAATCTCTGGTTAAACTGTTGCATGGCTCCTTGAAGCTGCCGTTGCTGGTTTTGCCACTCCTGGTAGTTACGTACAGACTCCACCGTGGGCCTTTGCCAAGTGGTGCTGCGACTGATGTGGTCCACATAATACACTCTACCCATAGGGTCCACACGGCGTTCCCACCTACAACACACACAGATACATCAACTCATTAAAAAAAACACATCATATGCTCTACCTACAAGGTCCACACACCACTCCCACCTACAACGCACACACACACGCACACACAATCAGCTCATTAACAAAACTAAACACAAAATACGCTATGCCCATAGGGTGTACACGTGGCTGATACCTACAACACACCCACACACACAAACTCTGTAGCACACAAAACACATGATACACTCTCCCCATAGGGTCCATAAACCACTCCCACCTAAAACACACACACATTTACTATTTACTACCAAAGAAAACACACAATGCACTCTGCCTATGAGATCCACGTACCACCATACTCATTCCCAAATAAAACTATACACACTAGGGGCGACCCCAAATAGTCGACTATTCGACGGTTCAATCTAAGGGGCCTGATTCAACTGCCAATCTCGCAGTCGAATCATCGCAAAATGTGGTTATGAAACAAGAATCATTTCATTCTGGCTATATGGAGTGGCTGAATGTCTGATAAAATAAATTCTTATGCTAAGTGTCACTAGAATAAGGGGCAGGCTGTAGTGAGAGAGTTGGGGGCACTCATGAGGAGTGTGGACAAAAGTGTTGATGTAGATGGGGCGGCTGTGTTGGGAAGGTCGAGGGAGAAGTAGTAGTTGTAGTAGAGCCGCGACTGAAAAAGTGGCATGTTTTCACTGTTCCTGTTGGGAAAGGAAATGAAGGCAATAAAAGCTGCCATACTGCACTCCTGTTCCCTCAGTCTCATCACCTACAGTGGGAAGACCCATGTTGTATGTGGGCTATTACCTCCAGAGCCACCGGCATGTTTGTTTTGAAATTTAACACATCAGATAATGAGCCAGCCGGTAGTCTAAGTCCAAGCAAAGAGGCAAAAAGTAACACAAGTCAAGAAGACAAACTGTTTAACTGCATGTTTCAGCTCTTTGGCTGGTGTGGAAAAAATGGAAGCCAAATGAGAATATGAAAAAAACAAACAAAAAAAACAAAAAACAAAAAAACAAACAAAAAAAACATGATTCAATGATGAGTCGACGATAGGCAAGACTTGACAAACAAATTCTTAGTTGGGGACACCCCTAAAACACACCATTCCTGACCTCAACACACACTTAACACACAGCAACTACAATACACAAACAAATTCATTCACACTCTCAAAACTATATTAGCCATTCCCATCTACAACATCCTCATGTCAGCCAACAACACACACACCGACACATTCAAACACACAAAACTATATATGCTGATCCCAACTACAACACACATCAACTCACTCAAACACAACACATAATACAGTACTCAATTAATTAGGGAAGAAGTTAAAAATATTATCTAATCATATGATCATATGAAGTTAGTTAGAAGCACTACGTTACCCAGGAGGCAATGGTTCCGGTCTTTCCCATGTGGTTCTCTTCTCTATGTGGTCGACGTAATACACTCGGCCGTTCTGGTCCACTCTCTGTTCCCAGCTACACACACACACACACACACACACACACACACACACACACACACACACACACACACAAAGCAAACCATTAGCCACTCATGATTTTTCTCGTTCATTCATTCGCTCATTTACTCTTCACAGAGAAGCAGCTGCAGTCAGTAATGCTGATAATGATGATGATGATGACGACGATGGCTAACCCTGATCATTAAGCAAAGGTCAGGTTTTTGAAATAAATGTGCGGTTTATGAGTCTTGAATGAGGCAGTTTGGCTTGGGTCAATGTTTTATCTGTTTCACTTTATCTGAACTCTCAGTCATTACTCTCTCTCTCTCAGAAGGAGACTGTGCACTTAGCCGATGGAAAACTCTTATGGAAGGGTGGAAGTCCTCCGCTGGCACACTGTCCTGCCAAAACCGTTATGTTCAGTTTCATCAGCTGACTGGCACACTGTCGTGTCATAATCCTTGTGTTCAGTTTCATCAGCTGACTGGCACACTGTCGTGTCATAACCATTATGTTCAGTTTCATCAGCTGACTGGCACACTGTCCTGTCATAACCATTATGTTCAGTGCCATTAGCTGATAGCTCTAAAGAGACCATGTCCTAAAGAGGGTTTTAGCCACTGTTATAAACCACATCAAGTACTTAAGCTTCTGTCCCACTTCAACTGACCTTGAACCTGTTTCTCCCAGTTATTTCAACAACTTTATCCAGAGTGCTCTTCTTATTTTTCCTCTAAAAATGCAAGGAGCAAGGCTTTTGTTATTTTTTTTTCTCTTTTCCAGACAAATTCTTTTCAGTGGCAGCAGGCCCATGTATACTGCAGTGCGCGCACGCGCGTACACACACACACACACACACACACACACACACACACACACACACACACACACACACACACACAAAAGACAAGAAAAGATTTCTCTCTTCCATTTTCACATCCATTGGCTAGTCCTGAAGACATTCTCCTGGTTTATCCCCCCACCATACAACCCATACACATCCTCTTTTGTCCAAGCCACGCCTAAAGACGGCCCTCTGCCCAACCATCAGCCACTGCACTGGTGTCTTATTCAAATGTACACACTGATGTCTTCCTGTTTACATCAGCGACCAATCCTGTGTTGAGTCCTCGGCTCCTTTACATTAAACAGAAATCAGACTGGACATTCCATACGATGACACAGGCTGCAATAATTTCATAATTACAATTACATTTGACAGTTTCAGGACACACACACACAGAGGATGTGTGTTGCCAGAAGGGTGTGTGAAATAGCACATCCAGAAGATAAGGGCAAAGCTGTTTTCATTTGCAACAGGGAGGGAATGTCATGGGAATCTCACAGGATGGTGCCTGAGGCCATCTATACCCTCTTCATGTCCTTCCTGTTAAAACCATAACATCATCTATACCCTCTTCATGTCCTTCCTGTTAAAACCATAACATCATCTATACCCTCTTCATGTCCTTCCTGTTAAAACCATAACATCATCTATACCCTCTTCATGTCCTTCCTGTTAAAACCATAACATCATCTATACCCTCTTCATGTCCTTCCTGTTAAAACCATAACATCATCTATACCCTCTTCATGTCCTTCCTGTTAAAACCATAACATCATCTATACCCTCTTCATGTCCTTCCTGTTAAAACCATAACATCATCTATACCCTCTTCATGTCCTTCCTGTTAAAACCATAACATCATCTATACCCACTTCATTTCCATCCTGTTAAAACCATAATGTTATTTATACCCTCTTCATTTCCATCCTGTTAAAACCATAATGTTATTTATACCCTCTACTTGTCCGTCCTGTTAAAACCAAAACATAATCTATACCGACTTCATTTCCATTCTTTTAAAACCATAATGTTATCTATACCCTCTTCATGGCCATCCTGTTATTACATAATGTCATCTATATGTCATCTATAATGTGTCGTCTATCATAATGAACACATTCTAATAAACCACTTGGCAGCACAAACAAAACAAACTAACAAAAGAAATTAAAACAATAAGACACAAAATGTCTAGACATAATGTGATTTCAGTTGACTGGATTGACGCTGTTCTTGTTGTTGATTGGTGGAGTACAGGATGAGGCTGTTCTTGTTGTTGAGTGGTGGAGTACAGGATGAGGCTGATCTTGTTGCTGAGTGGTGGAGTACAGGATGAGGCTGATCTTGTTGCTGAGTGGTGGAGTACAGGATGAGGCTGATCTTGTTGCTGAGTGGTGGAGTACAGGATGAGGCTGTTCTTGTTGCTGAGTGGTGGAGTACAGGATGAGGCTGATCTTGTTGCTGAGTGGTGGAGTACAGGATGAGGCTGTTCTTGTTGTTGAGTGGTGGAGTACAGGATGAGGCTGTTCTTGTTGTTGAGTGGTGGAGTACAGGATGAGGCTGTTCTTGTTGTTGAGTGGTGGAGTACAGGATGAGGCTGTTCTTGTTGTTGAGTGGTGGAGTACAGGATGAGGCTGATCTTGTTGCTGAGTGGTGGAGTACAGGATGAGGCTGTTCTTGTTGTTGAGTGGTGGAGTACAGGATGAGGCTGTTCTTGTTGTTGAGTGGTGGAGTACAGGATGAGGCTGATCTTGTTGTTGAGTGGTGGAGTACAGGATGAGGCTGTTCTTGTTGTTGAGTGGTGGAATACAGGATGAGGCTGTTCTTGTTGTTGAGTGGTGGAGTACAGGATGAGGCTGTTCTTGTTGTTGAGTGGTGGAGTACAGGATGAGGCTGTTCTTGTTGTTGAGTGGTGGAGTACAGGATGAGGCTGTTCTTGTTGTTGAGTGGTGGAGTACAGGATGAGGCTGTTCTTGTTGTTGAGTGGTGGAGTACAGGATGAGGCTGATCTTGTTGCTGAGTGGTGGAGTACAGGATGAGGCTGTTCTTGTTGATTGGTGGAGTACAGGATGAGGCTGTTCTTGTTGTTGAGTGGTGGAGTACAGGATGAGGCTGTTCTTGTTGTTGAGTGGTGGAGTACAGGATGAGGCTGATCTTGTTGCTGAGTGGTGGAGTACAGGATGAGGCTGTTCTTGTTGTTGAGTGGTGGAGTACAGGATGAGGCTGTTCTTGTTGTTGAGTGGTGGAGTACAGGATGAGGCTGTTCTTGTTGTTGAGTGGTGGAGTACAGGATGAATTGAATGAGGAAATATGTCTTTATCTTTACTTCCTGGACATTCAGTAGCTGTGTCCGCAAAGCCAAGGTGAGTTTTCGGAGCATAAAGCATACAATTATGAGTGATCAGATAGCGGAACAGTTTTGTTCAGTAACGCTCCTGTTACTTTCTCACCTGTTCTGATCACTATATGTTTATTTAGATTGGAATACAGAGCACTGATATACTTTGATCATATTCTTATCAAACACTTAAAAATAAATCTGTCCTCAGATGCAGGTCAGCCCGTGCTGGAGCTGATGTTAGCACTGCATGGCCTCAGTAATGCTACCCAGGTCTACACTCTCTAACCATTTCAGTACCAAACAAAAGGATCAGAGTGACAACATCTGGCTAACCTTAATAAACACCATCATAGCTTTTAAATAAAATGAGACTAAATGTACTCTGTGTCCTTCTGTCTGGGCAGCCTTCACGAGGCCATGGTTTTCTGTGAGAGATGTTGTGGCAGAGGTTTGGATCTGACCTGTGAGCTGTGTTTTTGCTTTGAGTCACTGTCCTTGTTAACATTTCAAACTTTCACCAGTTAAACACTGCAAATGATTCATACACTCATGCCCAAAATGAACTCATTAGGACTGTTTTCCAAAACAAAAAAACAAAAAAAAAAAAAGAAAGAAAAGAAAAAAGAGAAGTGGCAAAATAACAGATTGTACCTCACCACAAGTGGATTTGAATACAAATTTGCCTTCCTGCGACCGGAGTCACTTTTTGACTCAACTTTTAAACTGAGGAGAAGAAGCTTGTGTTTTGGCACACAGAGACGGCGGTGAGAAGAGAACCTGTGAGTGAGAAAGGCATGGGAGAGAGCAGACCTACCCGGGGGGCAGCGGGCCGTTGCTGATGGGAGACACTCTGGGGGGTGTGGGGCTTACACTGGGGGTCTGGCTTGACCCCGATCTTGACCCTGCTCTAGAGTCCTGACTCCCTGCGTCTCCTCCATTCACAGATACACGAGGAGATGTTTCTGGACTCGGAGCAGCACTGCCGTGAGACGGAGTGGATCCTGCAGAGGAAGCTGCAGTGTGTGTGTGTGTGTGAGTGTGTGTGTGTGTGTGTGTGAAAGAGTGAGAGAGAGAGAGAGAGAAAATGAGAAAGAGTAAACTGAGAGCTCTGTAGAGATTACAAATCTCTCATAAGCAGCATGTGGGCTGTTTATTTAAACATGAGGGAAGTTTCTGGAAGACTGCTTGTGAACTCCTTCTATTTAAGGGCTTACTTCTTCCTGGGAAAATGTTTGTTTACTTCAGTCTCAGACAGAAATATTAACCAGCAGGAATTCTGGGAATAAACAGTCCATCTGTGGAGTTCTATGGTAAAAGAAGACTGTGGGTATTTAACCATACCTGTGGAGGAGGCAGGTTTTTGTGGAGAGGCGGGGGGTGCGCGCTGAGGTCTTGGAGGACGTGGTGGTCTCAGAGAGTCCCCAGACAGTGAGGGAGACCCTGTACTGCCCCCCGCCAGGCCGTTGGACAGCGATGCGTCATCAGTGACATCCTGTGAGGGAGAAGACTCTCTAGACCTTATAAAGAGAGAGAGAGAGCGAGAGAGAGAGTGAATGAGTGAAAAATATTGAGTGCAAAATTGGGTCCAGGGATAAAGTATGGATGGGGTACTTATCACAGAGAAAGAGCCCCATTCTGGGATTAGGCAAGTCCATTTCACTGACCACACAGAACAGAACAGCAGAATTATATAATTCCCAGCTTGAAGAGTGATAATCTGCCACCTAAACCTGCAAATATTCCCCGTCATCGTAGACATTCTTTCTTGCAGATTTGTTATCAAAATAAACTTGCTAATTTGCATACAATCAGGGGATTATGGTAGGGAACCCGCAGTGCTATGACATACTGAGATTAGGGAACTACTGTAAAGAACCCACAGTGCTATGACATACTGAGATTAGAGGACTACAGTAAAGAACCCACAGTGCTATGACACACTGAGATTAGTAAACTACTGTAAAGAACCCACAGTGCTATGACATACTGAGATTAGAGGACTACAGTAAAGAACCCACAGTGCTATGACATAGATTAGGGGACTACTGTAAAGAACCCACAGTGTTCTGACATACTGAGATTAGGGGACTACTGTAAAGAACCCACAGTGTTCTGACATACTGAGATTAGGGGACTACTGTAAAGAATCCACAGTGTTCTGACATACTGAGATTAGGGGACTACTGTAAAGAACCCACGGTGTTCTGACATACTGAGATTAGGGGACTACTGTAAAGAACCCACAGTGCTATGACATACTGAGATTAGGGGACTACTGTAAAGAACCCACAGTGCTATGACATACTGAGTTATTTCTCACTGAAATGCAATATGACAAAAGGTTGGCCCTCATGAAAAGAGGCTTTTTTTCTTATACGCAAACCCAGTTTAAGTGGTAAATGAAGGTATTAAAACAAAACTGGACATAAATGCACAAAAATCTCACCTTGCAGAGACGTCTCCGTTCAGTTTGGGCTCCCCGTTGGCAAGGGCCTCTGTGTTCATGAAAGGAACCAAAAACGCTGATCAGACAAAGGCTGGTGTAATGATTGAGTTAAAAGTGTGATACTGAGCTGTACTGAGGGTCTCTCACTGTGCTTTCTCTCCTCTGCCGCGAATGTCTCAGGGTCCACCTGCATACCGTCCAAACACACAGACAGATCCCCCACCACCTCACACCGGTCACGATCTGAACTCAACTGCAGCGTCTGCACCACCTCACAGACTGACAGACAGAGAGAGAGAGAGACAGTGAGTTACACATATACACACACACTCACACATTTTCTCTCTCTCTCTCCCCATCACAGACACACATACTTACATATACACATACGCTCTCTATGACAAACATATGCACACAAACACACACATTCAAGCGCACACACAAACACACACACACTTTTTTCCCCCTGCAATGACACTGTGTGGAGCATCACCAAAAGAAACAAACAGTAATACAAAGAAATACATGGCGATACAAAGAAATAAACTGCAATACAGAGAAACCAACAGTACTACAAAGAGACATACTGTAAAACAGACAAATGTTCAGTAATAAAAGGTATTCAACAAATTGACAGAACAAAACAAAGCAACGCACTGCTCTGCAGTATGCTCACTCATCCATAAACACAGGCTTTGCAATTAGACAGGTCATTTCACCCTCATACTCTCACTGTCACACTGTGACTGTCCACCAGACAAAGGTAAAATAATACAGACATCTAACCATGAGAGGCGACTGTTATTTGGCATAAGTTTGTGCAATGCATGTGTGTGTGTGTGCCCTATCTGTGTTTCTCTAATGCAAGTCACTCTAAAGGGTGTTTGATCACGTGGCTGGAATTTCTCAAAAGAGTCTTTGTATGAGGAATGAATCTGTTCTCCTGCCTCTCTCAAAGGCAAATCTCTCTTTCTCTCTCTCTCCACACACACACACACACACACACACACATACAGTCGGGCTCAATGATGAAGGAGACAATACGCATCTATGGGAAAGCAGAAATGTCTCTATTTCACCTCTATCTCTGCTCCAAACTCCCTGTTCTCATTTTTATCTTGACTTTGAAACTGCGATATTCTCACATGCACACACACACACACACACACAAACACACAAACAAAATGAAGGTCAAATGAAAAAGCGTGACTCACTCTTCATATCGTTGGCTTTCAGCGTTTCACTGACGTCCACCGATGCCATTCCTAACAACATATCCGCCTTCAGCGTCTGGTAACTCCAAACTCGGAAAATTAACTTGCTGAACGGGGTGACAATCCTACACAGAACAACAATATCAGCACAACACAGCACGGTTTTCCAAAAGTACAGACAAGACCACAGACAAAATGACACCATGATGAATGTTTATAAACCCAACAGCAATGCATTCAACTGGCCAACATTTCAATCAATATCTATAAAAGATTATCAAAACACAACCAGGCATCTCTGATGAAAGATAAGGGTTTAATGACTCAGAATGGGAATGTCAGGCAAGACACACACAGACACACACAGACTTACACAGTGAGCGGTTGTTTCCATTTGGGGCTGTGTGTGTTGACACATTTTTCTGTCTTTTTAGACTGGCCGTCCACTGACACTTCCACATAGGGACTTGGGCCAAACCAGTTCTTTTTATTCTCCTTCAGCTTGGCAGAGAGCACTGTCAGAGAACCGTCCAAAAAAGTTCAGATATTCAGTCCACAAACACAGACAGTCTTAATCAATCAAATACTCAAACAAAACAAAACACAGGTTTACATCCACATTGGTGTTAATGATTCACTTTTCACTGTCCGATCTTAGTGTGGATTATGGACTTTTCACCTTTCAAAACTTTTCACCTTTCACTTTTCACCTGTTTCAAAAGCAATGCTAACTCCAGTTTAGTCCAGTTTCTGTTTAAGGCCTGACTTACCGATTATCTGTAACTGGGCCTTCATGGTGTAGCCATAGACAGTGAAACTGAAACAAACAAGAGACAGTGGGCATTATTTATCATTAAGACTATTTAAAAAATGTGAAACTGTGACATCATAGAGGTTAATAACGATGCAAAGATCCTTTGCTGATGGATAAAAAGCTTATGTCTATAGAACGGCAGGGAACGGCAAAAGAGCTGTTAACATATCCACAGTCTGCCAGAAAATCAGAGCTGTTTATATAACTACAGTCTACCAGAAAATCATCGTGTCTGTCTGTGGAACGGCAGGGTAAAGAGCTGTTAACATATCCACAGTCTGCCAGAAAATCAGAGCTGTTAATATAACTACAGTCGACCAGAAAATCATTGTGTCTGTCCGTGGAACAGCAGGGAAAAGAGCTGTTAACATATCCACAGTCTGCCAGAAAATCAGAGCTGTTAATATAACTACAGTCTACCAGAAAATCATCATGTCTGTCTGTGGAACGGCAGGGTAAAGAGCTGTTAACATATCCACAGTCTGCCAGAAAATCAGAGCTGTTAATATAACTACAGTCTACCAGAAAATTATCGTGTCTGTCTGTGGAACAGCAGGGAAAAGAGCTGTTAACATATCCACAGTCTGCCAGAAAATCAGAGCTGTTAATATAACCACAGTCTACCAGAAAATCATCATGTCTGTCTGTGGAACAGCAGGGTAAAGAGCTGTTAACATATCCACAGTCTACCAGAAAATCAGAGCTGTTAATATAACCACAGTCTACCAGAAATAAACGTGTCTGTCTGTGGAACGGCAGGGAAGAGAGCTGTTAACATATCCACAGTCTGCCAGAAAATCAACATGCACACTAGCACTGATAACAAGCAATACTGGATTATGTCCTTGGGTTTTGCATGTTTGTTTAGGGATTAAAAATATACTCATGTATTGACAGTGGAGTTATGAGAGTCTTATTGACAGTCTCATTTACTGAAGAAAAGTCAGGAGCCTGGCACTGGTATGGTCCTTATTATTAATGTTAGGGTGTATTAGTAAAGATTAGTCCACACAATTATGAAGTACACTCTAAGCCCTCTAACATCTGACAACATCTGAGCTCACCAGCCTGATTGGGGGGGGGGGGGGGGGGGGGGGGGGGGGGGAATTACGCAAAAAAGAAAAAAACCCTGAAAGCTGCAGCTGTTTGCTGCCTAGGCTCACACAAATGTCAGGAGAGAGAGAAAAAAAGAAAAAAGAAAGGCAAATGTATGAAAAGCACTTGATGCTAGCACAAGTGAGAAGCGTGACAAAGCTGCTTCACAGACTGTGATGGCAGATCAGTGTTTGGATTCCACAGACTAGCAGTGAGTTGACTTGTGTCAATAGCAGGTGCTTCTCTGAAATGGATTCAGTTGTACATGATCCTTGCACCTCTGCTGAGCCAGTGTGTTTTGCTGCGAAATGAAATGACTGTTTCTGAAAGAGCGGCTGCAAGCATGCTGACCAAACATCAGGTTAAGGGACCAATCTGGGAGGAGGTTGTCCTTAGAAACTGTTCAGTGAACGGCTCAACCTGTTTGCTCTTCTAATACAACAAAAACATTAGAAAACATATGCCTGGGGGTGGGGGAGGGAGGGAGGGAGGGAGGGAGGGAGAGAGAGAGAGAGAGAGAGAGAGAGAGAGAGAGAGAGAGAGAGAGAGGAGCGAACAGGCTGTTCGCAGAGAAGTTTAAAGAGGCCTCGTGAACTCTTCCTGAGAGATCATGTCACTTTCTCTGTTGCTGCGAGTGAAGCTCATCCAAGTCAGACAAGCCAGGCTAATGGCTAATCTACAGACACGAGAAAAGGTTATTTTTAATCCTTCCCAGATTAGCCATGATGTAAACCCCACATGGGACAATGAGAGTCTTTTTTGACATCACGGAGTTGAAAATACAAAACCAAATACAACTCACAGACAGTACCATAACAAACAAGAGACAGAACTCACAGACAATAACATCACAAACAAGAGACAGAACTCACAGACAGTAACATCACAAACAAGAGACAGAACTCACAAACAGTAACATCACAAACAAGAGACGGAACTCACAGACAGTAACATCACAAACAAGAGACAGAACTCACAAACAGTAACATCACAAACAAGAGACGGAACTCACAGACAGTAACATCACAAACAAGAGACAGAACTCACAGACAGTAACATCACAAACAAGAGACAGAACTCACAGACAGTAACATCATAAACAAGTAAAGGAACTAAAAGACAGTAGCATCACAGCCAAGTGACAGAACTCAGACAGTAGCATCACAACCAAGTGACAGAACTCACAGACAGTAGCATCACAAACAAGTGACAGAACTCAGACAGTAGCATCACAACCAAGTGACAGAACTCACAGACAGTAGCATCACAAACAAGTGACAGAACTCACAGACAGTAGCATCACAAACAAGTGACAGAACTCACAGACAGCAGCATCACAAACAAGTGACAAAGTGTTGTGCCCACAGGACAGTACTCCGCATCTACAAAATATAAAATAACACGCAGCTATCTTAACTATATATTATAGTTTATTAACTATTGCCAAATCAGATTCCACCCCACTATTTTTAAAGTTATCTCATCAGCTGGTAGACATTGGCTGCCGCGGCTCCTTTGGTTCTGCCAGACTGTTTCCTAACTGTTCTGGTGCTTTCAAGAAGGTTAATAATTTATTGTTGCTTCGTCAAAACAGCTAGGCAAAGGGCATCTTCAGTATTGCAATAAACAGGGATGAGCTCTGCATGCTGCCAACAGCCTTTCCACTCCTCAGGCTGACGGTTACTAAAGCATAAGTCTTGTTGTCTGGTGGTTTGATATCAGAACATGGCTCTGGTGGGTTATCCCTGGTCCTTCATAACCCATATGTCACAGCCTCACTGAGGCCAGGAACCAAAGTCTGTTCATCAGATGTTTATATAGGTAACAGTACTAGAACGAGACGTTAAATTAAAGTCTAAGACCGAACATCAACACATTATCCAGCGGTGGAGATAAGAGAACAAGAAAGGCTGCGTCGTTTCATACACGCAACCACACTCATTACTACTGTGCCACATTAATAACGCCCATTAAACAACTTTTGTTGTGACTTTTGAACTGTACGGTTTCACCCTCATCTCTGGATGCTCGCTAGAGTAAACATAGGACATGAACCATTCAGAGAAAGCTAACTGTAATGCATTACCACGGTTACCTGAGGCCTAAAGCCAGTGGATAAATGACTGCCTGACCCACTGCTATTTCTAGAGAAGCTTTACATCCAGTCAAACAACTGGTGCTTGTGTAAATCCAGAACCTACTCTATACAAAGCTTAAAGAGACTCAGTAAACAGCATGTGGAAAAAGGTTTAAAAAAAAAAAAAGCCTACTGACCACCAACCGTCATGCAAACTCTGAAAATCTGACCCTGAAAGATGTTTTTCTTTTATGCAGTTATTTACCTCAGTATATGTGTTCCACAGTTGGTCTCATGTAAAAAAGATGCAATGCTGAACAATTACATCATTGACCTCGGTGTAGCTAAATCTACCTTGACGTGCCATAACCAACACTAGACTTATCTAACGCGTATAAGTCTCAGTGTAAATGTGAAAAAGTGTGACTGACGTGGTAGTTTGTCACACTAGGTAAAACAGCGGTTGTTAGAACATACTTCTTGGAGTATGGTAGTGGTATGTGCTAAGAGTCACGTTACAGATACAGCCTCAAGTAGTGATAAAGGGTATGTAAACTTGTAGAAAAACACGTAATTCTCTAACTTGTACAAACAGGTCATGACTAAAATTACGCTGGTGCTGTGATAATGTACCAAACGATTCAATACGTGATACGTAACATTTTAAGTGCCGTGTCAGCCTAATACAAGTAAGTCGTACAAACGTCAAACGTACGACGATAACTAGGGAAGGTAAATTAGCGTACCGGAAGGTGCCAAGCTAAAGCCTAACCCAGTAGCTAAATAACTTTTAATGAGCTCGTTAAAACGTTGTTGTTCTTGTTACAAAAAATTATCAGAATGTTTAAGAGAAAGTTGAAGTCCTTATACTGCTTAAATGATAGCCCGTTTAAAATAACAAACTAGCCATTAGCCGACTAGCGTTGGTCGTATCAGATAAGGAAAAGGGAAGAGGCTAACTCGCTAGCTAACGCGGGGTGACAAACAGGCTGAGTTGTGCGTGCTGTCAAACTCCTCTTCGATTAGGACTACCACTCAGCCAGAACCAGTTACGCTAGCTGTGCGTCAGGTGCAGTGAACATACACCACACATCGTTACTTACTGCATTATTGTCTTGATTACTTTCATAATGGCTTACCGATATTTGACGGCTGTGTGTGTTTCTGAATCGTTACGTCTTAATCATACAAGGGAAAGTTTCCAGCCTTTGGCAGAATATTCATTCCATTTCACTCCGCTGAGCAGGGATCCTCCACCATCTTCATTAGAAATTTAATCATGTGACTGGCTGACCCCATGGTAGCGCCGTGACGTAAGACAGAGCTACGTTCAGTAGACGTTACATAACTCGATTTAGGGGTATAATCAAGGATACGAATCATATTCGAGGTTATTTTTGAGGACCACGGCCCTGTTCAGCTAAAACGAACTCTCTCTTTAGACTTTGGGGAAAATGTACGTGCTCCACTTTCTAACTAGGTTTTCTCTTGCTCTGAATCAGACAAGGCAACAATTTCATCCCTGTGAAAATGTCATCCTAACATGCAATACAGTGAAGAGCTTTCGTTCCACCTTTTCCCTTAGTAACAATACGTATTAGCGGTAGTCGCAATTTCTGCAGTTGTTTCAGAAGACAGTGTACAGTATAGTTTAACGCCAATAACTGCTTTACCATAAAAATCCACCAGATGGCAATATTGGCATAAGAGTTTAACGTTTGTGGTATAACAATGTTTTTCAGTCACTCCAGTCTGTGACCAGACCGGCTTACTCCCCTGTGGTAATATGCTGTTGGTCAAAAAAAGGGAAATTAACGCTATTACCTTTTGGACGAATATTTTCACAAAGATTATTTATTTATTCATGTATTTTTTACCTTATCCGATTCAGGACAGGAAGACCCAGATCACATGTGCAGTTTAGATTGTTAAATAACTGTGATAGCCTAAGAAATAAACTGCAGATGGAATCAAAAAGTTAGAGAGCATCCAGAGTGTTTTGACAGATAGCTGTATTTATCTTCATGTTCAAATAGTCGCATAAAGTTCATTTAAGATATAATATTGAGATTGCTACCTGGTTGGAACTAGACCCCTTCTGAGTAAGAAAAAAGTATTAAACACGCCTTTTCCATATCCAGCTCAATGTTCCTTGACTTTTCTCTTCTTTTCCTTTTTTTTTTTGTAAGATTTGGTTTCCTAGGCGACAACTCATGTTTTGAGGTTGTGTGTGTGTATTCTAATTCAGTAGTTCAAATATCAATAGCTGATCTTAGCACTCTGCGCACATTCACACCTTGCAGCTCATTGATTAGGCCTTCATAAGCACAGAGTTGCCGAAGCTGAAACGTGTGTGCTACTGTGTTCTGTGTTTCTCTATTTTTTCTTTTTCTGATAGAAAAGAAAGAAAGAAAGAAAGAAGCTCTTCACAAATAACCATGGTTTGATGATAACCGAAATTGCGGAGGAAAAAACAGCATATTAGCATGGACACTGCTTTTAGAAATACAATCAAGGTGTGTGTTCTATAGCCTACTTCTTCAGAACGGAGTTCTGGGAGGAAAAATCTGCTGAATGATGACGAACTGATCTATTCACTATTCATCTGTCGCTGGAGAAATAAGTGGTATCATCAGAGTGCATATATTCACGTTTGGTAATTGAATGGACGAGTTTGTAGATATCACCTGGAACAAAAAATGCAGAATTCGCATCTCAACGAGGACTTGCTGAACAGCATCCATCGGAAGAACGCTGAAATAAGATACGGACCAATCAGCATTCAGGGAGGTGTGGTTACTGGCCACGGAAAGTTGTTCAGCATCATTCGTTAAGAAGAGCTACCCTGCTTAGGTTGGCTGTCAACGGTTTTCTTATCAAAACCTCCAAGCGTAGTCTAAAACGATTCCAGATTTAGACGAGAGAATCTCTGACATTTTCAGTCTAAACTGTGAAATTAACAGAGAAGTTTACCGAACGTGACTGAAGATGTTGGCGTGCACGGAAATGATAACAATGTGTCTCCAATCGGCGAAGCGCGAGCACCTTCGCTCCAAGCAACAGCAGCAGCAGCTGCAGCAAAACACCGTCCACGGACTTTCCATTTTTCACGACGTAAGTATTTTGGGGTATCTTGGCGTCACCATCACTTTTGTCCGATCACTGACCTGTGAATTCATCTTAGCAAAGGGACTATACAGCTCTGCAATGACTTCGAAATGGTCATTATTGAAGCTGTTTAATGGACTGAGATCGAGAGTTGATGTATGGCTATGTAGAAAACATGTCACATTGGCCATAAAATGAGCACATTTAATACAGCGGGTGACCACAACTAACACTCCAGTGCCATGCGATAAAGATTATTCTTTTAATAGCTTATTTGTAATCTCGAACTGATACAGTTGAAGTCACTGATTACTGACGTGTGAAGCCTCTCCATTACAAAGGATGTATACACACACACACACACACACACCTTTTAGAGCACTTCCAAATATTTCCAATGAAATGTATTCTATTTTGTATTAAACCAGTGCACTACTGGTTGACACTTAATGTTGTTTAACAAGATTTGTCAAGATTAGCAACATTTACTGAAAAACACCGATATTTTCCACATAATCTGAAACTGCCTTTTTGTTGTTCCCATCTTTGCCCTGTCATGGTCCACAGATGAAGCGCTAATGCCCCGCTTTAAGTGTCATTCTTGTTTCTGCTAATGATGTGCCATCTCTGGATTGTGGTGTGTCCCAGAGGGTAGTTGTGTAATTAGTCGTATATACAGAGCTTATGTGCATCCAGTAATAAGGCTGAGACCAGTTTGTGTTGAGTGAACTGAACTGGATTTGTGCCATTCTGTGGTATTTGGCTGATAATGCTTGGGTTTGGAGAGAATTGTGTTCCTTTATTGAGAAGCTTTATACTTCTCTCTGAACGATCCCATTCAGCCCTTTAGTGTCTGTCCTCTGTAAGGAATGTTTTCTTTAAATCTTTTGTGTGTTGTGTGGTATGTGCAGTGATCTTTAGTATGCGGTAGGGAAATGAAGAGATCTCAAATATAAATCTGTTCAGTTGACTTCTGTGTGGTTTACCGGCTTACTGTGCTGTGTGGAAGAGATTGTGCATTGTATTTGTGCAGTCTGATTTCAGTTTGTGTGTGTGTGTGTGTGTGTGTGTGTGTGTGTGTGTGTGCGCGCGCGTGTGTTTTCCATTTCGCCAGCAGCCTGAAGTCTTCAGCGTCTGGGTTTCTTGAGGTGTTTGAAGGCTTCAGCATCTGGGTTTCTTGATGTGTTTGAAGGCTTCGTGGTATTTTGTAGAGAACACAGAGATCAAATAGGAATTTGGGTCACATGTTGGTTAAATGCATTGGAGGGCATGAGGGTGGCATTCTGTGCTATGTGTATTAGCTCTATATGAATGTGTCATAGAGGTGCAGCTGTTCTCTCTGCATGTTTAAGTAAGCCCTGGTCTAGGGGGAGGTCTAGGGATTGCAAGTGTTTTGTGTCTGTGTGTGTGTGTGTGTGTGTGTCAGTGTGCGAGTGTGACAAGGTGAAAGATTTGGGAAGCAGGGTTGGGAGGATAAGGGGACAGATGGAACACACACAGAGAGCATGCATACATAAACATACATACATAGTACATGCATGTGCACACACACAGAAACACACATACACACACACACACAGCTTGCATACATATACATGTATGCCCAGCACACACACACACACATGCACACACACACATGCAGATACAATGTTGCAGAAGTTAAAGCTGTGAATCCTCTCCCTGTTTTGTTACTGTGTGCTGCTTGGGGGGAATTATCAGTCCTGCTTCAACATCAAAACAATAGAAACAGTGTCTGACAATCTGCTGTGGCTGTACATAAAAGACTTCACAGTAACTTGTCTGGGAGACATTCCTTAAGACTTTACAACTGTGGAGCTCTTTCAGTGATGCAAGTTCTCCTCACTCTTACAGAGGCATTCAGAGAGCAGCAGCATTCACACCAACCCACCCTTTTTTTCTTTTAAATATGTTTTTTTTTTTCATTTTGTAACTCTCAAAAAGCCTAGGAACTCCATCATTACAACAGAATCATTAGATTGTTTCTCTCATCATGCTGTGTGAGGATGAGATGAATTTGCTGGGAATAGTGTCTTATTCTACAACATTTGTGATAATGCTTGAAAGTGTATAGAGTCTGTTTGTCCATCAGTAAAACTCATCTGCCCCTGTTTCATTCACCATGCCAAAGACCACCCACAGATTCACACACGTGTGGTCTCAAACTGGCACTATCAAACGGAGAGTGTAAGAAGAAAAATTGATTGTTCATTGGCCTTGAGTGATGGATGACCCTCACAGAGAGAGAAAAAAGATACAGCTGTAAAATAAACACGCTAAATTAGGTTTATAATTACCATTTGTTAATATATTAGAGGTCTAAATCGCCTCTAACATGGCAGCAAGCCTTGAGTCATGATTATTACTCACTTCGTAAAATAGGGATTTACAGAAGACAGAGGTCGTATGTACTCGTCATTTTAGATTATTTGCATGTGCAGGAGATGAATCTCAAAGAATAACCGTAGAGAGACTCAGAGTTCTTTGTATTTGTTTATTTTACATGCCAGATGTACATAAGGGAAAATGGGGATAGATTGATTAGGTCACATTTGTCACTCTCTGTAATCGATAGGCTGATTTTTAAAACCTGCAGCCCCCCGCCCCCTCTCTCCCTGTCTCCCTCTCTCACCTCAGTCCCTCTTTCTGTCTCACTCTCTTTGCCTGAGGTACAGCCTCTCTTTTTATACTGTGTATGTCTCTACTGTCTGTGCGTGTTTCTTCCTCTCTTTCTTTCTTTCTTTCTTTCTTTCTTTCTTCCTCTGCCTCACTTTGTCTCTCCTGGGACTACTGTGTATTTTCAGTCTCTCTCTCTCTCTCTCTCTCTCTCTCTCTCTCTCTCTCTCTCTCTCTCTCTCTCTCTTTTCGTGGTGAATAGTGTCAGTGGGACCTAGGTCCCCCCACAGTCTCAACACCTGCCAGTGCACCATCAGAACCGATATCTCCCCAGGAAAGCCAGGTGACCTTTCAAACACATTGTAAATGATGCATTATCCTCCACTTAGGTCCTGGAATTAAGCACAGATGTCTATATAAAATAAATACATCCTGAAAATAAATACGGAACAAAACATTTAACCCTTACACTCTGTAATCCATTTATCTTCTTTGTGTGGGATCAGAGATAAGTGTCTGAGCCCACACAAAGGACAAAACATCTCTGTGTATAAATGCATCTCAGAAAGGTGTATAGTGTTCGATTTCCGTCATTTTTATACACTGGTGATGGTCACATAGCTCAATGTGAACTGAATCAGAGAAATGTGCAGATCAAGCTGTGCAAGGATGCCACAAAGACAATGGGAAGACACATGGAAGAGCAGGGCCTGGGTTGTCTGAGAGACGTTGGGAGGACATGGAAGAGCAGAGCCTGGGTTGTCTGAGAGACACTGGGAGGACGTGGAGGACTCCGCCCTGGGTTGTCTGAGAGACATTGAGAGGACATGGAAGAGCAGGGCCTGGGTTGTCTGAGAGACATTGGGAGGACATGGGAGAGCAGGGCCTGGGTTGTCTGAGAGACACTGGGAGGACATGGAAGAGCAGGGCCTGGGTTGTCTGAGAGACGTTGGGAGGACATGGAAGAGCAGAGCCTGGGTTGTCTGAGAGACACTGGGAGGACATGGAAGAGCAGGGCCTGGGTTGTCTGAGAGACATTGGGAGGACATGGGAGAGCAGGGCCTGGTTCGTCTGAGAGACATTTGGAGGACGTGGAGGACTCCGCCCTGGGTTGTCTGAGAGACATTGAGAGGACATGGAAGAGCAGGGCCTGGGTTGTCTGAGAGATGTTGGGAGGACATGGAAGAGCAGTGCCTGGGTTGTCTGAGAGACATTGGGAGGACATGGGAGAGCAGGGCCTGGGTTGTCTGAGAGACACTGGGAGGACATGGAAGAGCAGAGCCTGGGTTGTCTGAGAGACGTTGGGAGGACATGGAAGAGCAGAGCCTGGGTTGTCTGAGAGACACTGGGAGGACATGGAAGAGCAGGGCCTGGGTTGTCTGAGAGACATTGGGAGGACATGGGAGAGCAGGGCCTGGTTCGTCTGAGAGACATTTGGAGGACGTGGAGGACTCCGCCCTGGGTTGCCTGAGAGACATTGAGAGGACGTGGAAGAGCAGGGCCTGGGTTGTCTGAGAGACATTGAGAGGACATGGAAGAGCAGGGCCTGGGTTCATCTGAGAGACATTGGGAGGACATGGAAGAGCAGGGCCTGGGTCGTCTGAGAGACATTGGGAGGACGTGGAGGACTCCGCCCTGGGTTGCCTGAGAGACATTGAGAGGACATGGAAGAGCAGGGCCTGGGTCATCTGAGACATTGGGAGGACATGGAAGAGCAGAGCCTGGGTTGTCTGAGAGACACTGGGAGGACATGGGAGAGCAGGGCCTGGGTCGTCTGAGACATTGAGAGGACATGGAAGAGCAGGGCCTGGGTTGTCTGAGAGACACTGGGAGGACTTGGGAGAGCAGGGCCTGGGTCATCTGAGACATTGGGAGGACATGGAAGAGCAGGGCCTGGGTTGTCTGAGAGACGTTGGGAGGACGTGGAAGAGTGGACCCTTGGACGTTTTAGAGACGATGCATTCTGAGTCTGTTGGCTAGTCATCTGGCTAGTAACAGCGTGAGGGTTGAAATGGAGACGTGACTCCAGACAGCCTTGGATTTCTCTCTCAACACTGCAGAGTCCTGTAGCAATGCAAGAGCATTTGTGGCATGACATTAGACTTAAATTAATGGAATACTCCAGTTCTCGTATAAAATGTGATTATTTCCCACATAGAGACAATGTGGTCCAGTCACCCAGAGTCTGACCTGCGTAGCTCTATTCAGAGACTTTTGCCAAAAACAGTCCTCTCTCAGATTTTGTCATGTAACGCAATGCTAACTGTATGGGAATACCTTTTTATGCCCAGTTATGACAGTATTGAACGTTCAGAGACTAAAGCTTGTATAAACCTGCTGTGAATTGCAGAGCCAGAGCAATGCATTGCCAAACAGTTTGGGTTGATCTGCAATACTGCAGAGATATGGAAAATCTATCACCATCTGTCCATGTATCATGGACGTGCCTTCTGTTAGCTTGGACTCTGGATCAAACAATGAATATCTTTTTTGTTTTGGTGAGCATTTTACTGGCACAATGCCAAAAATGAATAAAAAAGATTATAGAACAAAATTACATAGAGAGATGGAAGAAAATAACCTCCAGAATACACAGACATAGATGCTCTTTTCTTTTCCTGGATATCAGTGTTTATAGTTTTAATGACTAATAAGTTTGATTTTAAAGTTTTGGTATGGAGTATGCAAAATTGGTGAACAAAATTTAAAGTGAGTTAAACTCTAGGATAAGAAGATATTTTCCCTTGTGACATCTCGATTTAGGTCTTCTTTGAAATCCTTCAGTTGCCTGTTCCAAATAGGTGCAGCCCCAATGGAGATCTCTCCTGCAGATAGGAATCCTAGAACCTTTATGAATCCTTTAGCCTTTAGACTAAAACTTGTGTCCCCCGTGTGGTGATAAGTTTGTGAACTAAGAGGTGATCTAACACATGGGCCTCCCAGAAAACCCCATTAGTTTTATTAGTCAAGCCAAGTCCAATATAAAGACAAAGAACGTGAATAAGAGAATAAGTGTCCTTTTGATTCTGGAGAGGTCAAAGGCCATCTTCATTTAATGCCATGCAATACATCAACCCTGCTGGCAGATCTCTTAGGTTTTGAGTCTGTTAGTAAAATGTCCATTGGGCCAGAAAGGGTAGACCTTATAAAAGATTGTTTGGATGCTCAGGTATGAAATATCTCCCACTTTTTTCAAGAATGATTAATGACAAACTTTAAACCTATTCTTCAAACCCAGAATTGAGTAATAGTGTAAAAATAGCCTCCTGTATCTGTCGCCATGGAGTGTGTACTGAAAGCTCTGGGCATGATGTTAGAGACCTGAACTGAAATAGACTCAATGATTGAGTCTAAAATTGGACTAAGGTATGTCACCTGAGAACTTGAACCTGACGCTGGTCATAGAGTTTTAGATCAACCATGACTCATTTCTCACTTCAAAACAATATCTGAAAGAAACAAACAGAACTCTCTATTGGTTTTATCTTTAAGAAAACGGTTGATACTTAGGTTCCTTTTTGTGGTCAGCACAAGACAACGAAGGCTGAAATACCATCTAAATTAATGGCTAAATTAGAGTGTAGAGATAACATAGAATTAAGTTTTAATTAAGTGAGCTTTGACTTTGGCTCAAAGCTCACAAACTGTTTTATATTGAAAACCACAAATAAAATTAGCAGCACTATTCACCGTTTGTTTTCATAAACATTAAAATAATAACATAGATAACATAAACACAAATGAGTCTTGAGCAGACAGTGATAGTGATTGCAATGAGCCCAGCACCTGACATAAATATAGGAGTATAGTGTTTCTCTTGCTGGAATATTTTTTCAACCAATTTGACAACCGTCAGATTTTAAATGAACAAAATATGTTGGTTGGGTGACTGTTGACTAAACTACGTAACATGTTATCATGTGCAATGGGCGGATAGAGTCTGCAGACACGACGAAGAGTTCAACTATTTACTGAACTTCAGACAAGTACAAATAATACTGTCACATCGTAGTTACGCTGGAAAATCCATGCAGAAGAAGGAAATAAAGTGGTCTAAGCAGCATTCTGTTTCAAGAATATGCAAATACAAACGTACACAGATTTCAGTCTACGGAGCAATGTCACTGCCTTCCGCCATGTTCTCACTGACACAAAACAAACCCACGTTGTGTGCTGCGCCCATGCACCTGCGTCTGTTGCTAACTTTCATTGATGCTAGACAGTATTTAACGTGACTTTTTCAAGCCGTGGTAATCAACCACGGTTTCAGTGATAATTAAAAGGGGTAGTACTAACTTTTGGGAATTTAACCGTGGTTTGCCGTGAAACCAGTAATCGTTTCATCCCTAGTTCCAAATCGAGGTGTGATGGAGGAAGAGTATAATACCTCTTTTACCCATTTACGATATTACCATGGGCACGTTGCCTGCAGTAATGCCACTTGCTACTTGACTCGAAAACCACACTTGGCCCTCAAAGACCTGAGGCGTTCCTTGGCACTCCTTATTTGCACAGAATGACTTTTGAACAACTGGTCCGATATAAATGTGAAATCTTTGTATGGTTCATGAAGTAATTTTAGCTCAGATTTAATGGTTATTAGCCAATCAAAACAAGCCAATATACATTTAGAAGGAGTTGCCAAAACATCCATCACTTAAAGCAGCTTAAAGTGAGGCATGTTGGAACTGATGGAGTTAGTGAGAGATAAGCCAATCACTGTCTATCTGAAATGCAAAGTCAGAGGCTCTATCTCTCACCATGCTCTCTGTCATCCTGTGTGAAGCTTCCATTTTCTGTCACTGCAGGGGTCAGCCCAATGTGTGTGTATGTGTGAGTGTGACTGTGTGTGTGTGTGTGTGTCTCTGTGAGAGAGAGAAAGACAGACAGACATAAAGACAGAGAGCCAGAGATGGAGAGGGTTTATATGTGTGTGTGTGAGAGAGAGTGAGTGTCTGTTCGAGTGTTTGTGTTGGAAAATTCATTTATGCATAACCATGTCGTTTATGGGATCTTGTCCTTCTTTAGCATTTGGAGCACAATGGCGTGACAGAGTGAAAAACAGAAATCAGAGTGGAGTTGATATGAATCGTTTTTTATGAAGATGACTTAGACCATTACATTACAGATAGGGATGTCCCGATCCGATCCACAGCATAGGTATCAGGCCGATGCTGGACCAGAACGCTGGATCGGATGTTGGAGGGGACAAAAAAAATATTTGATAAGCGCAGCGTGTCACGTGATAGCAACAGTAGTAGCAAATTAGTCGCATGAGCATGAGATAGGTACGTGTAGAATAGTCCTGTTAGTGGTGAGGAAGTTTTTCAACCTTAAAGAGGAAAAAAATCCAACAGTCCAATGCAAAATTTGCAGCGCAAATGTTTCGGGGGTGTTCCGGACACCAACACTAGCACTGCCATGAAGTTATTCGGTGGATTACCGGTAATGTGTCGGTAATGTGTCTCTCTGTCAATATTAAGTAATATCAATAAATATGTATATATTAAGGGTGTAATGGTCTTGAAACTGAGACCGAAACCGCAATACAAACGTCCGCAGTCTCGTGTCGCGGTTCCAGCATATGGAACTGCGATCCCCCGTCCCCTGACAAGATGTTGCTGTTCAGTGTGCCCTTTCTTCTACATTTCTGTATGCGGAACTAAAATTAAAAGCTCAGTTTCCTTTCCGATTGCATAATGGAGCCGTGACTTAGCAACTGAATTAGCACATGTTCAATGACGCAGCCTCGTAAGTATGGTGACCGTAAAGCAAGAGGACCCCTTCAGGATCCTCCCGTATCCGTAAGGTCCTCTGTTTGATAACATTTCGGTTTTCATATTAAATGAAAGGAAATTTCATGTTTTCATGAATTTTCATGTTCTGTATATATATACACCTACACACACACATATATGTATATGTATGTATGTATGTAATTACCGACATCCAAGTAGATTGTATGCCTATACAAATCAGCTACCTATCACCTGGTAGCATGATTCCTAAGTCCCGTAACACCCCCCTCCCCTCGCTTTTTTCCCCTTTGGATCTGCACTGATCTCATACATGGCCTCTCTGGAATCCAGTTGATGGAAATCCATCATAGCAATGGAGAATTTTAATCCCTGTTTAACTTTAAACCTGCTGGTCACTTTAAGTACTACAGTGCCTGTTTTTTTTTTTTTTATTGTTTTTTTTAATTAATTTATTTTTTGTAGTGTTTGAATAAAGGGTTGCAGTCATAACCAACTGTTGTTGTGGACTATATACTGGGGAAGTATTTGTTTGTTCTCAGTTTGAGTGAGATGTTTCCATATATTTGTTCAAGAGTAAAACAAAGTATTGGAGTTATATTGGTATCTGCAGATAGCCAAAGCTGCAGTATCGGTATCAGTATCGGAAGTAAAAAAGTGGTATTGGGATAGCTCTAATTACAGATAAACATATTGTCAGTGTTACTAACTCTTCCTCCCCCCTTTCAGATGTTTCTCAGTCTGGTAATTGTGAGGTTCTGTTGGTCTCATTATGTGTTCCGGTAGAAGCTAAACGGTCATGAAACCTGACCACCAAAAAAAACGGAAATTAGGTTGCATTATTCCTAACGTTCTGCAGACTTGATTGAGGAATTTACTCCTTGAGAGAGTTGTAATAACCATAAAAGTCTCCCCTTAAGGCAAATCCTGTTCTAATGCTGTATAAAAAAAAACTGCAGTGCATGTTGCTCCTGATAAAGCCAGTGATTAACTACCGTTCTTTTTTATTTCCCTTTCTAGATTTTCCGGCGTGCAGACAAAAATGGTAAGTTCAAACTGCCTTCGCCTGTAGGCAGTGTTTTCCGTGGTTTTCCTGCATGTGACAGACACTTTGTGACAAATCTCCATAACATTTTATTTTGGTGTCTTCGTTCCGCAGTGCAGTTTTGTAAAAGTCTTGCTTTGCAGCTGAAAAGAGCTTTTGGAAAAGGTCGATTTTTCTCTCTCATTTGTTATGTTTTCTTTTTTTTTTCTCACTCTCTCTCTCTTTCATAATGGCCTGTTTGTTCGGATGTTCTCATCTTTCGTTCCCTTGTTTAGTTTAGTCATGACATAAGAGACCCATTAGCATGAGGGCCTCCCGGTGAAACACTGACTCATCAATTCAGAGTGTCATTGGGGAGAGTGCAAATTGCAATTGCTCCTGCGTGAAATCAATCATTTCATTAACTTAATTAATTAATTTGCAACAGACCTCGTTTACAGGCGTTTGAATATTCAGATTGTTTCAAAGACGATACACCAAAAGTCCGCTGAGGATTCAGTAGAGGAAGGCAGTGACCCAATTTTTTGGGGAAGATTTCTTGAGAGGAACTACACAGCTTTGCAGGCTTTGTGTTTGAGAGAGTGAGCTTCTACTTTGTTAATTACAAAGCAGACTACAACAACAACCACAGAAGCTCATCATAATTCTCCTCCTTATAAAGAAACACAAACTTGAGAAAGCCAGTTCAGAAAGCCATTGTTCTCAGGTTCACAAATATCGCGCGTGACGGCTCATATCAAAAACAGCAGTCATAGACTAATCTGTTCCGTGGAGAGATCTTTCTTTCCACCATGAAATGACTATTTCAGTTTAAAGAGGAGATAGGAAATGGGAAAAAAAGAGAGAGAGATTAATGGAATAGCACGCCTGTCCAAACAAATCAACCAGCAGTGGATGTCGCTACGGTGACACCGTCCTTGCTGAGGTCACACCCGTTGCGCCAAAACGGCAATTACCTTCTCCTCCTCATGCGTCTCCCCATTACAGTCATGGCAGGAAGAGAGTGAGAGAGAAAGAGGTAAACAAAGAGAAAGAGAGAGAGAGAGAAAAGGATCGATTTTCTCAAGCAGATGATTTCATTAAAGCCAGCTTCAACTCCTTACGATGGAGATGGCAGAGGCCCATTTGTATGTGTCTAGGCAACATTTCTTAGATAGATACATGTACTTGGGTTTGTAAGTGGAGCAAGGTTGCTAAGTAGAGCACTGAGTTAAAAGAGAGAGAAAGCGAGAGAGAGAGAGAGAGAGAGAGAGAGAGAAATGAGAGATGGTCCGACTCCCATCATACTCCTGAGACGTTGTGACACAGTGTTGGATTAGTCCTTCATACAGTGGTTTGAGCTCTCTTTTGAGAGCCATATGGACGCTGACTGGGGAAATACATTTAAAGACTTGCAGAAGAGACCTACAGGTCGTCAGGAAAGACTAAGAGATGATAAAAGCTTGTCCCACTTTCTGTAACCTATTTACTGTTTACTTTCTCTCATCGGCCGGCCCGCCGTTAACGATAAGATCTTGTCAGATGACGCGTTTTAATCCATTTTAAGTCTGTGCTTTGGGAATAACTTTCCCGAGAGCGTCTCTGCCCTCATAACGAATGCTACTGATTAACTTCGTTATCAGTAAAACCTCCAGAGGAATGCCAAGACAACGCAAAGCATCTGTATTTCTCACTCTGACTAACATGCCTGACCCTTGAAGCTACAGTCTGATCTCTTAACTGTTTCTCTCTCTAAGTTGTGTGGTCTTCAGTCGTTTTTTTGGTTTTCATTTCCTTCATTTCCATTCACTCACACTTTCCATTCATTTCCCTCATGATCAGATTGTTGTTTTGAGGTCAAGATCTAAAAGCAAATGGATGCTTTGAAACTATATTCAGTATCTTTGAATGCTTGACATCTGCTTTGGAAATAGGCTAACAGTTTGAGAAGATAGCTTGGCAGTGAAGGCCTGCTCAATCTAATATTCATCAACCCATCAAACCCATTTCGCAAATGTCCCTTCAGATGCATGAATCCAGGGCCCTGAAGCTGGGAAACATATCAGTCCGAGTAACCCTTTACCAGAACAATGTTGTTGCTCTTCACCAATCATGCTGAGGCATGTGGAGCCTCACTTGGTCGATGTAATTACTGAAATCTGTGCTGTTCTGGTTCCTCCTCTGAGAGCATAGGACCAGAACCCAGGGGAATGAAGTCTATCTCTCCCCCTCTCTCTCACTCTCTCTCTCTCTCTCTTTCTCTCTCTCTCTCTCTCTCTCTCCTGTGTTCCGTGTCACTAAGAGCCCCTCGTGTTATATAACAGAGTTGCTAGCCTGTAAGAAGGTCATCCCTAGCCCAGCAGTGCTGGCCAATCAAATGACAAAGAGCATGTCAAGCATCTGACAGCCCCCAAAGACGTCACCCTCTGCTTCAGCTCAGGGGGGCCAGGCCAAAAATACTGCGACTGTCACAATGGGGGAAACAGCCCAAGAAACACAGACAAGGAGAGGAGGAGGGGCACCGTGGCGGAAAATGATGTGATGTTGAGGAATGGTGTGTGTGTGTGTGTGTGTTTGAGAGAGAGAGCGATACATGAGAAATTTTCTATAGAACAGAACGAGAAAGAGACAAGGTGACTAATACCACAGTCGTTTCATTTTTTCACTAATCCCTAAGACTGGGCAGTAGGGATGAGATGTATCATGATATGGTGTTTTTTTTTTCTTAAATAAAAAATACTTTAATTTACTTTAATCTTCTCAATACCTATTGTTTTCTCTACTCTTTGCAGAACAGAGAGAGATTTTTCTGCTTAAGCTTTGCCTGCTGTCAGCTAGCCTGGGGATTGCTGTGCAAAACTACACATCTTTTTTCTTTTTTTTTTTAATGGCAGGATACACTTAGTCACTTTATGTGGTTGTCTGCATTTGTAAACACAGAAATGAAAATGAATGAATTACTTTTGTAAGAACAAAAAAGAAAGAAAGAAAAGATGTTGGTAAAAACAGTGAAACAGAATCCCTGCTATAGGACAGATTACTCCAGCTCTGACCGTTCAGCTGTTCCACCTCTCAATCCTACGTCTCTCACTTCTCTGTCTTTCTTTTTTCTGTCCTTTTGCATCCATCTCTCACTCTCTCTGTCTCTCTCTTTTCTGTCCATCTGGGTCCTTTAGCTCATCTGTCTCACTCTCTGTCTCTCCGGTTCTCTGTCTCTCATCAGTGTGACAGATTGTGAAGAGGCTTGTGAATGATTTGCCACTCTGAGGGCATGTGTTGACTCTGGGGGCATTTGTTGACTCAATCTGACAGTGCTTGTGCTAAAGCTCAGCTACTGAAGCCCCCCCCCCCCCCCCCTTTTCCTCTTTACCACCGGAACACAGATAAAGACAGGAGAGTGATAAGAAGTAGAGGAGAGGGGAAGAGAGGAAAAAACAGGTGAAGGGAAGTGACAGGGAGTCTAGGACAACGACTGAGAAGAAAGTATTAATTTTAGAGGAGAGGAGAGGAGAAGAGAGGAGAGAAGACAGGAAGGAAAAGGGAAAAAAGAGAAGATGGAGGAGAGGAGTGAAGAGCACAGGAGAGGAGCTGGGTGAAGAGAGGACAGGAGAGGAGAGGAGTGCAGAGAACAGTAGGGGGAAGAGGTGAAGAGAGGGTGGGGGTGGGGAGGAGAGGAGAGAGGTGCAAAGAAAAGCAGAGAAGCGTAGCGAAAGGGAGAAATTGGGCAAAAACTGGAGAGGTTTAGAGGTAGAAAATGAAAGGAAAGTAAGGAAGAGAGACAGTAAAAAAAAAACCTGGAAAAGAGTGGATTGGACAAGATTAAAGATGCATGTCTTTGTTTCTTAAGAACATTCAGTAAAAGCTTTAGATCAATAATTGAGGCTTGTATTGTAAATAATAATCCCATCATTGTTCTGTGCTGTTCAATGACATTTTCCCGTGATGGCTGTGTTTCAGCTGAGAGGAGTCATATCCCTGAAAAGCCCAAATATCAAAAGTGATTCACCTGCCATTTGACAAGCTATATTAGAGCACATTTAGTTTTAAAGAGAAATGTCAAACCTGCTTTGAAATCATTTGGGTATTTTTTTACCAACACTGTTTGCCTCGCAAAAATAGGACTGAATTGTTATTTTATTTGAAATGAGCTATATTTTTTCTGTCTAGGTTTAAAATGGTAGATAAATCAAAGTAAACTGAAAGACAGTCCAGTGATTTTTAGGAAATTGTGAATCTGTATTGACTTGTCATTCACCGTGAAAATGATGAGGGGAAAAAAAACTAGAAAACCAATATAAACAATTCCTAGAAATATATTGAGATTTATCTTGTGAGACAGGATTTCTCACAGTAAGCTAGGACTCAAGACCAATAGGAAGGCTGGGAATATCCTCTCCCTCTCTCCTATTGGCCAGTCTTGACTCAATGTTATCTTGAATTAATGTTATCCAGCCTGACTGCTGTTGCTAAAAAAGTATATAGGAGTCTTCACACACATACACACACACAGATGCACACACACGTGTATATATAGCTTGATAAGACCAGAGAGCCTGCTGCTGATCCTAGACTCAGTAAAGCAGAATAGCAGAGTTGATGTGGTCACCAGGGAGCTGAACCTGCTCTCTGCTTCTCAGTCTCTTGGCAGGAATGCAGTCCAGAAGAGAGCAGTGGGTCCCTCTCTCTCTCTGAGTGCTCCACGACTCTCTCACTCTCTCTCTTTTTTTTTAAAGCCTACTGCTACTGTAGCGTTCTGTCAGGTCAGACCTCTCTCAAATAATGTATGAGAACAGGGACTGAGTGTGTTCTTGCACTGTATCTTCCTCTCTTCCCCTCTGGACTCATGTTCTGACCCAAAACTGTCCAGTTAGTGACAGGGAGTTAAAACAAAAAAAAATTAGCGTATAAACGTTGAAACACTTTCAGAGAGTGAGTCATGTTGTATGTCAGACTCGCTGTTGAGCCGTTTTCAGTATATTTAGTATGATAATTCTGGTCCTTCGTTGGCTTTTGCATCTGCAATACTGGTCTCCAGGGAAACTAAACAATCTCTTCCATTCTTTAGAGGTGTTCAATAAAGCACTTCCCCATGGAGACGCACCACTGAATGTTTGTTTCTTCCCCCAGACTTGCCTTTGCTGAAAAAGTAAATTAGCTTCTTTTCCGGTCGTTAAACTTGGGGAAGCAAAGAGAAGAAGAGGTCTCCTGCAGGTTCATTATAAATTAGATATTCTGATCAGCGACACAGCTTGCACTGAAATGGAATAAAACAGATGGCCACAGATCTGGCCGTTCAGCCCAGCCATATCTGTGTAGTTGGCTGCAGCCCTGACAAGCTGAAATGTATCCATGTTCATTTCGTCCTTCGATGTGCAGTTTTGGCCAGAGCCTCAGAACAAGACACCATTTCAGAACTGTTTCACTTTCAGAAGTCTCAAACAACTTAGTTTGTCCTCTCTATTTATTCAAATCAAAAATGCCCATTTTCAACTCTGAGCAAAACTCTTTTATTTGGAGCATCATTGTTCCATCTAGAAACTTCCACAGCAGCAGCACCCACACAGAGAGAAAGGGAGCCGGAGGGGCGGGGGGTGAGGGGGGCAGAGGGCAGGGAGAAGAGAGGAAGAGAGGGTAGGGAGGGGTGGGGGACAGTAAGAGAAAAGAGAAAATAAAGTGCAGAGGGGGGAAGGAATCAAACGGGTGAAAAAGAATGTAGATGTCAGGGAGGCGAGAAAACGAGAGAATCTAGGAACCATGACTTTAATTTCTCACAAAAGTCCACTTTAGATAGAGACCTCTCCTACAGGTGCTGTTTGGTAACAAAACACGTCCTGTTCTCCATAGTGTCAGAGGCCGTCACCATCATTACGTTCACAGTAATGTTTATTTGTGGTTGGGTCATACCTCTTCCCTCCTATTTTCAGTCTCGCATGCTGCAGTGTCTCCCTCTCTCTCAGGGCCATGCCAGCTGGGCATGTGGCAGTGAAATAAAATTGACTGCCTTTGGACAAGTTTGTCACTCTGTATCGACAATTAAACCTGCTCCCACGGCACAGAAGTTTATGCTCTGTTCCGGTCAGACAGGGGTGGGATGAATAATCCTGCCTGAGGCGTGGAGTCAGAAGACTGCATAGACCTGCTAGTCTTCCCCAAGGTCTTTACTTCAACTGATTATTGCCTTCGGCTGAATTTGCTTGCGAAACGATTTACAGACTCTTAAATTCACACCGCATTTCACACTTTGCTCCATGGACTTCCAGCAGAACATTTCTACAAGAAGTGGCTTCCACTTAGTTTTCGATTAGTTTTCGACACAAGCAACAAATGTACAAATCAGCCATGCAATGAAAAACAAACACAAAAAAAGGGGGGGGGGGATTAAAAGCCTTGGGCGTGTTTGTACTCTTTACAGTTTATGTTACACACCAAACAGCAAGATGACAAAAATAGTTTTGGCATTCCGAACATAAACTCTGTCTAACCTCTCAAAACTGTTTAAAACCATTGAAAATGCTCTTGTTTTAGTCAGGATATGAGTTTGGAGAATAGCATTTCAGTTTGCCAGTATATTAACTCTGAGAAATTCTGTGAAGGCCTAAGACATCCCACAGATATCTTATGAATATTGAATGTCTGGAAAGCCACTTATGCAAGAATTTAGTAACTGTAAATTGTCTTTTTGAAGGCTTGGTTTTCTCCCAGTTGACATCAACTTCAGGTTATACAAAAGAAAACAAAGAAAAGCTCTCAAATACACGGCAGAGACAAAAAGGCTGTGTGTGGGTTTCAGAGTGAGTTGTGCTCTCTGATCTGATTTGTCATTTCTACAATACAAAACATCCATCATGACCAATCTTAGCGTGGATGATTCAAACCAGTGATTTGATCTCCTGCATTAGCCCCATGTCCATGGTTTATTTCTCTCTTTCTCTCTCTCTCTCTCTCTCTCTCTCTCTCTCTCTCTCTCTCTCTCTCTCTCTCTCTCTCTCTCTCTCTGGGCATATGATTGATGAGGAAATTTTTTGCTTTACAACATTGGACATCCAAGGGCAGTGGAACTGGATGTTATTTCATGTATTAACACTGATCTGTTACATCAGCCATGACAGAGTTAGATGTATTGCAACTGATTGGTTGGTCAGGATGCTTTCGGCACTTCTGATTGGATGCTCTCAGCCCCACAGCCCAAATGATTTTGGACTTAATTAAACTCAAATAACGTGCCGTTCATGCCTGTCATGGTTTTAGATAAACTGGTCAGTCTTGTAAACACAAAGTATGTACAGCATACATTAATTGTAAAGTCTCTGTGTCTTTATCAAACATTAGCCAAGCTAGTCAAATCAATTATGACAAAGACTTTGCAGTAATACCTAATTTTGTGTTTTTATGTAATATTTTATAACATTTTGCAGTTTTACATGGACATGGTGTGTAAGAAAACACAGCCCTCTGTCAGACGATATCAGCTATGCCCGTAACCATCTATTGAGCTGTAACAGGGCTGACTGTAAATCTGCCCTGTTCTGACCTCCCCTGTCACGTTTCAGATGATGGTAAGCTCTCATTCGAGGAGTTCAAGGCTTACTTTGCAGACGGGATCCTCACAACCAATGAGCTACAGGAACTCTTCTACTCCATCGACGGCCGACAGACTAAGTACGTACGCCTTCCGTCAACTTCACAGCCGATCTCTGAATTTTGTAAATGAGGAAATAAACCATTTTTTTACAGTCCATGTGGATGGTTATAGGCATGGGTAGGAATTATTCTCGACACCGGGCAGTTACTCCATTTTTAGCTGGCATTTCTCACACAGTTCCTCATATACTGAATTTGACCATCACTCAACAGACACATCTGTGTGAAATAACACTTTTTACACAGTTACCATAGTGCTGTCATATCCAAAAAGGATAGCATACACACTCATTATATTTGTGCATGGTTAATGAGCCCTTGTCTCACTGCATTGTCTCTTACTGTTGAAAAAAAGACACCCAAGTGATTATTCTACAACTATTATTGTACTACTGTGTGTTGAATAGATGTAAACAAGCAGTAAAATGTACATGTTTTTAAAAGAAGAAAGATTGAAGTAATAGCAAGTATGTAGTATGCTGTTGAACAAAATGGAAAAATCTAGAAGCCTTGCCTTTCACAGAACAAAGAGAAGTTTCTAACCGAAGACTCACGAGGCACCGCATTGCAGAGCTCAATCAGCGCATTAAAAAAAGAAAGTGAAAAAGAAAAGAAAAAGAAAAAAAGATTGAAGGGCTTTTGCCGAAGTGCAAAAAATTTCTCGAGTTTTTGAATTTTCCAGCGTGTCTCAAAACACTTCAAAAATCGGAATCTCAAAGGGGGACCTGGTGGTCTGCAATCAGGGAGAGAAGGCGCCTCTGAGTAATGACTGAATTCATCAAGGCCCAACTGTAAATTAACATCCCAAAGCCCCAAGGTAGAGAGAGGGAGAGAGAGAGAGGAGAGGGTACAGAGGAAGCTACATTCATGTAGTCCTTCACAGTCAGTCTGTATCTTCAGTACTCATTAGGACATTAATCCAGTCAGCTACTGGAGTACATTAATCAGGTTACTTAGCTTCTCTCCCAACCCACTGCCCTCACATACACATAATTAGCCTGACGCTCTTTGATCTTTTTTCTCCCTCCCATTATAAAAGCTCAGATTGTGTTTGTCCATCAATATTTGAGAGATGTTACACTTTACATGTCAAAATGGGTCATATCCAGAAAAATCTTTACAGCTGCTCAGAGCCGTTCGCTCCTAGCCGTGTTTTTTTTTCTTCTTTTTTCGCCGTTTTGTTCTGGGGGGGAAGGAGAGAGTCATGACTTGACGTTTGACCTTTATTTGTAACGTGGAGCGGCTCAGTGCTCAGTCGTACGTGCCGACGACTCGCTGTGTGAAGGCAGGGGGCTCGAGGCCATCCCAGGAGATCTGACAGTGGCACTGCCAAATCCCAGCCAACTGGCAGAAAGGGGTCAAAAAAGGCTCTTTGGAAGTTCGTTATTAAAGCCAGACAGTCCTGTCCCACCATTCGACACGTACGCAGCGGAAACGCAGCCTCCGCACGGATGACACTGTCTTTTGAGCAAATGATTAACCTTTTACAAGCTTTTACTTTTAACTCAGGCCTGAGTGATTTGCGTCCATTAAAAAGCCCATTAAAGGACTGCAGAGAAACCCTCAATACAGGTCCTGACAATTATTTTGTCCAAGCCTCCCTGGCGGTGCAAACAGAGCAAAAAAAACAAACAAACAAACAAACAAAAAGCTGTGTCACGGCAGAAAAGAGCAGATAGGTAGGTTAGTCAGTGCTGCTCACCCAGTCTTAGGTTTTCCATCAAAACAAAAAAACACATTGGACAGAAGAGCTGGAGCAGTTGATGGACTGAAAACATACTTTTAGGTTTCATCTATTTGTGTATTTTTTCCCCCCCGGGTTAGCACGCTCAGTCATGTTTGGGCTGAGTTTTGCTGGTAAGGTATGAGTAAGCAAGCAGGATAGTACAGGAACACAAGTGGAACAGGTAGGTTCAGTCAACAGGAGTTTGATAGCAGCTTTTTGACACAAGCTTCAAGCTTCTATTTTTCTCATCAAACACAGTTGTATAGAGTCAGTCACCAATGTCCTACTATGAAACTGAATGACAAATCCATATGAACTTTGTGTGTTACTTGATATTGCATGAAATAATGTTCAAGAAAGGTCCAAAAATGTTTTGTATCTAAGGATGGTGTAAGCATCAAATTCTTTGGTTTTCTTCTTTAATGGTGAAACTGACATGCATTAGATTTCTATATGAAAGAGAATTAAAATGTCATATTATAATTCAAATTGAAATCAAATAAAATAGATGAGTTTTGTGAAGTTTATTGATTCTGTTGGCCCCGTGTCTACAGACACAGAGAGGTTAATTTTACATAATTAACATGTCCTGGACAGGTAATGACAGACTGTAAACACTGCCTGTCCTCCTGTGGCTCTCTGCAGCTCTGTGCTTGGCTTTGCTTTTCTGTTCCACTGGAGTTATTATTTCTCTTTCCCTTGCTACGGAAACATGACCTTTGGCCCTTGTTGGTTTCTGAGATATTGCTGAAATTGGTTTATTTGAAGGATTAGGAGTCAGGCAAGACTTCCAGGAATCCACACAACCTCTCCAGCACTTTAATGAGCTCTCCTCACCATTGCTGAATCTGCTCCAGTTCAATTAACTTCTCCTCTCCCAATTTCTTTTTCTCTTTCTCTCTCTGTCTCTCTCTCTCTCTCTCCCTCTCTCACTCTCTTCATCTCAGCAGTCTCGATACAGACAAACTCTCAGGTAGGTGTAGAGAATTCCCTCATTTTCATTTTCATAAGTGTCTTTTTGTTCAGTATTCAATTCACAGTCATAACTAATCTACACAGGTCTCTGTCTCACTGCTTTAGGGACATAACATTCACAGCTGTAATATTTTAGCATGTACTTTTTTCAAAGAATGACAGCATGCATATGAGCTGTTCACACTGGCAATGTTGTAGAGCTTTTAACACTCTTAACAAATCATCCTTGAAAAATGCATCTTTGCATCTTTGACTGGGGAGAGGAAGCCTCCCTGTTCCCAAATTTACCCAGCCTTGTAATTCATCTGCCTTTATAGTCAGGAAATATCGATTGGAGGTAGAGGAAGAGGACTCTCATCAGTTAAAGTGTGGCAGAGTCTGCCTTGTCATCTTGGCACAAGTTCCCTTTGGATAGTTGTTGTGTGTGTGTGTGTGTGTGTGTGTGTGTGTGTGTGTGTGTGTTTGTTTGTTTATGTGTGTTCTCGCTATCAAAAACAGATGGATCATAAAGCAGCTTTATTTTATACTCCCTGATCTGTGATTCAATTAATAATGTGATCTCTGCTATACATATCTAAGCAGTATCTCCTCTGTGTCTGTTATTTGAAGATTATTTCTCTCAGCATCTGGGGGAGTACCTTAACGTGCTGTCAGCTCTAGAGAAACTCAATGTTGCGATCCTAAAGGCGATGGACAAGACTAAAGAGGTACGACCCCTCTTTAAATGGTTCTTTTACGTTTTCATTTAGGTAGGTACAATGTTTCCTCTGCTTTACTGCAGCAGCACTGATGGAATTGTAAAATCTGTGAAGATCATTAAGTTGTGTACAGCTTTTGTACTTTTTTCTCCCTCGTGGACAAACAGTCAGAGAGGGGGAAAACAACAGTAAGGCCTTGGATATGCAGAAGTGTGTTTTAATCACTTGTTTGGAGGAGAGCTTGACTTTCACTGTCGCCAACTCCTCACCCATGCACATCTAACGCACGTTTTGCCATGGTCACAGTCTCGTTAGCTCCAGCCTCAAAAGCAAAGCTGTGCAGCATCCCAAGCAGATTCCTCCCTTTGGAATTTAAAGTATAGACATGAGAGTGGATCCACTGAGGGATAATTTGGTTGGACTTTTAATCAATGCATCATCTTACAAATGGTGATTTTTATGAACAAGCATGTATTAATATATAATAGAGCATTTTAAACTTTCTGACATGTTATTGATTTCAAATGAATTTTGTTGCACTCATTCATTTTCTTAAAGGTGATTTTTGACTTTAGAGAAAATAGCTTCCATTTACATGGCTACATAATAATATTTTGATGAACTTTGTGATGTTAAACTTCTCGTAACAATTAATTTATCTTTTAATCAGTTGTACGTTCAAAGAAACAATCACATCTTTGCAGAAATACACTAACTCTGAAAAATATTCCTAAAGAAAAATAGATTTTCTAGCATTATTTTAGGCAGAAAATTTTGTGGATTTGATAATTAGTGACTGACTGGCTGACTGACTTACATTCAAAGACACATAAGTCATACCATGGACTGAAGAACACTAGAAGTGCAAAGTTTGTAGCTAAATTATGTGAAATTATTGAAAACTGTGAAGCAAATCCAATATCTAAGTGCTACCTGATGAAAGCAGTTTGAGTTTATTCCCGAGAGTGAAACGCCTGATCCGTGTCATGTTAGTTTTGCTCGTACTTTGCAGGACATATGAATTTTCATAGCTGAGTCAGTCTATGAGGGTCTCTGAGGGTTTCTGCATTGTGTCATTTTTTTGCGTGTGTGTGTTTGTTTACTTTAGTATTGCATGTTGATTGCATACATTCTGCAAAATGTAATTCAAAAACAGACCCATATATGCAACGTCGCACAGGATATTGCAATATGAAAAGCTTTGCTTTGTTAGGGATTCCTTGCACACAATCAGTAGAAGAAGAGAAAGAACAACAGCAACAAAACCCCTCAGGTGTCCAGCCGGCACAGTAGGAAATTATACTGCAACCTTTTGTTGAGGTTGTGAGTTGAAACATCATGCGTCACATAAAGGACATTGTGTCCTTTAACCACTCTTAGTGACAGTGGGATGCTTACATAGTCACAGCCAACTTTATGGAAATAATGTAGGCCTCCACGTGTTCCCATTCTTGTAAACTGGTAGGTGAAAGAGATAGCAGTTGGCTCTATTGGAGGGTGCATGAACAAGCCATGACCCAGCTGGATTGGTACTAGAACGTGATGGTTCTAAGTTACTGTGAAACAGGATAAAAGTCCAAAAGGGGAGGGGGGGGGGGGGGGGCCTCCATATGTAGGTTCTAGTTTTGGTTTATATTTTGCTGTTAAATCTCATTAAATCTTAGGGAATGCAGATTCAGATATATTGCAGTGATCATTTACTTTTGACTCTGAATACTGATGAGGAAGTTTTGGGTAAAAAGTGGCAGTTTGTTACCTTTATGTGAGGGAGAAAAGGTTTTCTGCACAGATGGTAACTCTCAGCGTTCACCACATTGCTGATGATTTAAGTAACATCGTTGTCCTCTGAATATTTCAGCTGGAGCAGTTTCCATTAATTAGCATTACAATGTGGTTATGAACAGTCGAGCTTTGGCATGAGTGGACTTTACAGTGAGCATTCTTGCATTGAACAAGAACCTCCCTTGAGGGAAGAAAAAGGAACTCAGTAGCATTGTCAGCACACTAGAGCTGGCCCTGAAGGTAGACATCTGACTAGGGATTTTTTTTTACTGTTTTTTCTCCGTTGGGTTTCCACCGGGCTAGTTAAAATCTGATTCCATCCAAGCTAAAAGACAGAATGGGAACAGAAAAAAAAAACCTGTCAAGTTTCTCACCAACATGTGAAGCCTTTCCATTGCATGTCTGTCTGTTTTTCTCTTCACCCAGTCATGCATTCATTCATCTCAACCAAAAAAAAAAAATGTTACGCTGCACTCTCACAGAAAGAGCCAATTTTTGTTGACAGCCTGTTAGTGTTTGCAAAAAATCTGGAAGATGTACATAATTAAAGGGAGAATTCTCATTGCTTTCTAACTTGCTGTACTCTAACTCAGGAATATCTGATGAGATGTGTGAGAGTACTCATAAAACATCTAACTCATGTACGTTAAAATACTTGTTTTCATAAACGGAGGCGGTGACAACTGGACTGTGTAAAAACATCCATAGATGTACCTCAGAGTAAATACTGGGCTAAATTTCAATGTAATCCTATGGAGTTTACAATAACTCACATCTACCCAAGATCAAGTTTCATTTGCTCTGAAAGGTTATTGTTATGACAGCCAGCATCAACTTGTGCTGGATGGTGTCATTAATTTAAGAGATTGCGTGTGTTGACAGGTAGCAGAGTAATGAGTTTTTAATTGCATAGTATGGTGCTTATTTTATTCTACAGGAGCACAAACAGAAACATTACTTTGAATGTACTACCCTTATTAGAGTGAGACCCAAAACTATTGTTATAAAAGCTCTATTAGCTCTATTATGTGCTATAGCATATAATGTCATTGTTTTCAGCGGTCTTAACTGAAGGTTGGCTGTTAGCTATGTAGACAACACATAAAGTAGTTCAGCACAGCTAACAGTCCAAGGTAGTGGTGAAGGCTTCGGTATAGACAATGTTTCTCCACATCTAAATAGCAACGGTTAAGAGTTTCACCATATCTGTAGTGACTTACTCCTCCCCAAACGAACACTTTAAAAGTAGTGACAATAAACAAGTCCTGACATATATTCTCCCAGCTCTCTGTCCCCAGAGGGTCCAGCCAACAAAAGCAATTATGAAGATAAAAGAGAACCTGACAGAAAAAAGAAAAGAAAAAACACTGTGTTAGGCAAAAATGTGATTGCAAATTATGCAAGGTATCAAAATACAGCTCCACTGTACAGTTAGTGTTAATGATGTTAGAGTGAGAAAAGCCAGTAGCTATTTCTCCCCGTAGACTCATCGTGTGTTGCTGATTGGCCAAAGCCTAAAGTTATAGAATGTGTAGCAAGGACGAATAATAGAGCACAGAAAATTACACGTATGATCAAAAGGCAAAAGCAATCAACATGGAAATGCTAGTCACTTCTGACATTACAATATATTGACTTCAGTTATTCCAATTAATATCATTTCACACATAAACTCATTTCACACTTCAAATGGAAAACAAAATTATGACTTCAATGACAGCTTGACTAATCTGGCTTTTACAATGTCCAAGTTGAACTAAAATGACATTGGGGAAAAATCAGCAGAGCTAAAGAGGGTGGAAATAGAAAGTCTCTTCTACATAATTTCACACTGTTAAAGAGAACTGACTCTTAACTGCACTAAAATCCTGGATGATTTCTGTCTACTGGCAGCTAGCTGCTGTAGTCTGTCATAAATGTCTCAGCACTTTGTTTGTCCAAAAAAAAAAGATTAATGATTGCATTTCTTTTGAGAAAAAAAAAAAAGTGAGCAAAATAAGTGAGGTGAAAAAAGAGCCTAACATCTCTCTGCTTTTCACTGCATCCCTTAATGAGAGCTCTCCTCCTTGATGGGGAGTATTCATAATGACACCCAATTCACATCACATTAAAACGGTAAAGCGTGTTTAAAGACAGTTGAACTGAATATCAGATGATTACTGTGTTATCTTAATGGCCATTAATTGGCACACAAGCTGTAGATCTCCTCCTTTAACATGTAAACACATCTTTAGAGAAATTAGGTTTAATGGGACAATTTACAGAGCAAGAATGACTGTGAGTGAGGGTCTGTGTCTAAATTCTTCATCTGAGATGTTGTGTTGTCTCTACTGAGATATAGGCTACCTATGTTTAGCCTGAAACTCATAAAACCCATTCTCAACGTATAGTACAATGTTTTTATTGTCCTCATAGTGCCAAAAGACCTCTGAATGCAGGCAGAACCCAGCTGACTAAAAGTATGTCTAATGCTGACAGAAACAGAAACAGAACTGGTATGGTGATATGTTCTGATCGATTACATGGAAAGAAACTCCCCAAGTCTTCTAACAAGGTCTGTCAGGTGGAATATTTCCATCCATTGAAACTACAGTGACTTGGGACTACTCTGAAACATGTCCGTCAGAGGACATTTGGTCAGTACAGTGATCCCCTACATACAGATGCAAAGATTTCCCTCTGTCTTAGATAGCATTTAGCATGTGATAGAGACGCTGGAGATGCAGCCAATTCAATGCTGAATACTTGGAGGCTGAATGAGTCTGTACACACACACACACGCACACACATGTATGACATGTGTATAAATGACACATACTCACTTTCAGCTCTGATTAAGAGAGATGTTCTGGAAATTTCTCTCTCATGTCAAGGGTTATCTCAAATTTTCCCCAGACATTTCTAAAAGAAAAAAGATCAACCTTCATTAGGACTGGATAATAGGTGAAAATGACGTGTGAAATGTCTGTATAAAACAGTATGGACATTCATGTTTGGGCAGAAGCACAGCTGTTTCTCACTCTTGTAACCTGTTTTCCAAACTGCTGGAGGTAGGAGGGGAGAAGATAATGGAGCTGCCTTTGAGGAAGAGTCTGGAACTCAGGATAGTGAAGACTGATAGTCCCCTATACAGAAAACCTCCTCCTGCCTGTCATGGATGGATGTTGTTGTGGTTGAGCAGAGGGTGTGAGTCTATCTCTGTTTTAGTGCAGTAAAGTGTAAGGAACAGGCCTCAGGAAACAGATGATTCCTAATATGAATTACATAACTGCACAGCATCCCCGAGAGGGTGGAAACCCACTGGTATTAATATCAATATTCCTCCCTGCTCTCTCTCTCTCTTTCTCTCACCCTCTCGCGCTCTCGCTCTCCTTCTCTTTCCCCACCTGCTGTCTTATTTCTGCAGAATCATGCCTTAGTCAGTGGGTAAAGGACGTAATACCCATAGAGCACCACTTTGATTGATGCCTGTGTGTTTAAAACACTCTCTTGCATTCAGCGAAGAGACTTTGAGAAGAAGTAGTCTGCTTTCCCAATGGAGGCTTGATTGATGGCTCTATAAATCTCTTCTCTCTTAATATCACAGATAGCTATGCACCACAGAGAGTCTTAGGTTTGTTCTGGATCCTCTGCACATGGAGGATTTTTTCCTTTTCTCTAAGTTAGTTACAGCCAACTTCTCCATCCTTCATAAAAACTTTTGGTGGGCACACCATGGAAATGTCTGATATCAGATTATAAACCAACGCCATCAGCAATGTGTATTCGCACCATGCTTGGGAATGAAATGTGTTTTTGGAGGTTAGAGGTATATTGGAGAGATGAATTACGGAGAATGGCGGAGCTCTGAGAACATCGCGAGACAGCGGGTGAGACTGAACATGGCAGCGACTCTCTTCTAAACTCCTAGCAAACTGAAACACTGCAGCCAAACTTTAACCCCGGTTATTCTCATTACTCCATTGCCAACACTGAATCGTCCAACTCTTCAACCCTGGAAAACCTGTTCACATTCATCGACGATTACTTCTACAACCTGTCCATAATGGCAACGAAACCCAGCAAAAAACAACCGAGACGAGACTGGTCTACCAAGACGGAGGAAGAAACAACCACAATCGAGGTCAGTGTACTCCAATCCATCAACAATAGACTCTCAATATTGGAATTATTACACGCAGACATCAAAGAGCTGAAATCCAGTCTTGAATTTTCTCAATTACAATTGGAAACGCTACAAAAAGAAAACAACGAACTAAAAGGAACCGTCAAAATTCTAGACACTCAAATTACCAACCTTGTGAACGAAAACAAGGCAATGAAAGACACAGTCTTGGATCTCCAGTGCCGCAGCATGCGCGACAATCTGATTTTTTCCGGAATTCCAGAACGAACACCAGACAATCCAGAAGCCGCCATCAAACAATTCATGCAGTCAGCCCTGAAACTATCACCAGATACAGTGAACAACATAACGTTTCACAGAGTTCACCGCCTCGGCGCAAAACACACCAGCAATGAAAGACCAAGAGCCATCGTCGCAAAATTCGAACATTACACACAAAAAGAACTCATTAAAAGCAAAGGAAAGGAACTGAAAGGGACAAGTTACGGCCTCAACAACCAATTCCCTAGAGAAATACAAGAAAGAAGAAAAAAACTTCTCCCGATCTTGAAGCAATTTCGGGAGAAGGGAAGACGAGCGACGTTATCTGTGGACAAGCTGTACATCGACGGGCAACTCTATCAAGATCGCAACATCACCACTTGGCTTTAGTCATCCAAATACATAGCCTTACAGTTCATACATCAGCACCAAAATAGTACTAAAACTTACACCCTGCTGTCTACTGTCACTATTTGTCTGTCTCTTGTCTGTCCATGTCTGTCTGTCACAACTAGCCTGGAAAACGTGGGAGAAAGGGAACATTTCTACTTTTACTATTTTTTATATATCATCTCAAAATATCATTGAAACACACCACAAACTAATGTTGATACACCATACATTCAGCACATATTTTTACATTCATACCCACTACATAACACTCACAAATTCCCACTCTCATCACATTGCTGTAAAATTGATCCTTACACATGTCAATGATTTCACTCAAATTCGTAACGTGGAACATCCATGGGATTAGTTCGCAAGCAAAGAAAACTAAAATTATAAACCATCTGATTAAATTACAAGCAGACATATGCCTTTTACAAGAAACTCACATAACAGAATCCGAAGATCAGAAATTGAAAGCTCCAGAATTTACCCAAGTATACTCATCAACTTACAACTCCAAGAAAAGAGGCGTCTCAATTTTAATAAACAAAAAAGTTCAATTAATCCATAATACCACTGTCACTGACCCTGAAGGACGATATGTTATCATCAACGCCACCATTAACAACAACAGCTACACTATTGCTAATATATATGGACCCAACACTGATGACCCTGCTTTCTTCCACACATTTTTCGACTCACTATCTAACTTATCAGATTCTACAGTCATAATTGGAGGTAACTTTAATACAGTTATTAATCCCAATTTGGACAGATCTTCTACAACAGCTAATTCCAGAAACTGGCACTCTACTGAAATATTAAAACAATACATGAATGACTTTGGTCTTGGCGATAGTTGGCGACTGAAAAACCCATTACTCAAAGAATACTCACATTTTTCCCCACCCCATCAGTCTTTCTCTTGTATTGACTTTTTTCTCACCAGTAAATCGATTATATCCGACATAGCAGATCCCAAAATTCATCCCATCATAATCAGCGATCATGCTCCTGTATCATTTAATCTAATCACCAAACAAGTCAAACAACCTATATCCAGATGGAGATTTAACACTTCCTTGCTTAAAGATCCTGACTTTAATACATTTTTCATAAAAGAGTGGGCATCCTTCATGGAAAATAATGACTCTCTGGAAATCTCATCTACCCTACTCTGGGAAACAGCAAAAGCAGTATTGAGAGGAAGAATTATATCATACTCATCATACAAGAAAAAAAAGGAACGAGAACATGAAAATATTCTTGAGCAAAAAATTAAAGCACTGACTGACACACATGCTAAAAACCCCACAGAGCAAATTCAGAAGGAACTGACAGAAACTAAATCACAGCTCAACCATATCATAAACAAAAAACCCAATTCCTGATACAAAGACTCAGACATGATCATTTTGAACATAATAACAAATCAGGAAAATATCTGGTAAATCAACTCAAACGAAATAAAGAAAAATTATTCATACCAGCTATAAAGAATTCCATAGGAAACACTATGCAGTCACCCCAAGACATTAATGACGCATTCAGAGAATTCTACAACAAATTATATACACCCGACAAAGAACCCAATTTAATAGATATTAACACCTTCCTCAGTAATATAGAACTTCCCCAACTTAATAAGGAACAAGCAGATGAACTGGACACACCAATAACACCTAATGAACTCCACAAAGCAGTCAATAAGATGCCAAACAATAAAGCTCCAGGACCTGACGGCTTTCCTGCCGAATTTTATAAACATTTTTGGAATACAGTCTCACCACTGTTGCACAGAATGGTACTCAATATTAAACAAAACTCAGCAATCCCACCTCACATGAACACTGCCCTCATCTCAGCACTACTTAAACCTGAAAAAGACCCAACTCTCTGTTCCAGCTACCGCCCCCTATCGCTCATCAACACAGATATCAAAATCATCAGCAAAGCACTAGCCACCCGAATTGAAACGGTAATCCCATCATTAATCCACTCAGATCAAACTGGCTTCATTAAAGGACGACACTCTTCAAACAACATGCGCAGATTACTTAATCTAATTAATGTATCAAAACAAAACAAATTGAAAACAATAATAGTATCATTAGACGCAGAAAAAGCTTTTGATAGAGTAAACTGGAAATTCTTAATTGCAACACTACACAGACTTGGTTTCGGAGAGTCATTCCTCCAGTGGATAAAAATTCTGTACAGTTCACCAGTGGCCACAGTTGTTACTAATGGTTTAACATCACAGAGCTTCACACTGCACAGGGGAACCAGACAAGGATGCCCACTCTCTCCATCGCTTTTTGCCTTATTCATCGAACCTCTCGCTGCTGCAATACGTCAAAACAACAACATTAAAGGAATCCAAACCCTCCACACTCACCACAAGATTAGTCTTTATGCAGATGATGCATTGCTTTATTTACAGGAACCCTCTAACTCACTACAAGAAGCCATCAAGGTTATTAACTCATTCTCCGAACTCTCAGACTACGCTAGAAATTGGACCAAATCAACAATTCTACCTGTATGTGGTGATGATTGGAATGCTGCAGCTCAAAACCCACCTCTTCCCATCCCTACTGGAAACATTAAGTATCTGGGAATTAACATCTCCACCAGACTGTCAGAGTTGTTCCACCTAAACTTCACCCCAATAATAAAAACAGTAGAGGACGACTTAAACCGCTGGATAAATTTACCTCTCTCATTAATTGGCAGAATAGCTACTGTAAAAATGATCATGTTACCAAAAATCAATTACCTTTTCACAATGATTCCAACCCACCCCACCACTAAATGGTTCAACTCATTAAACTCCATAACAAGCAAATTCTACTGGAAAAATAAAATACCGCGAATCAAACTGGCCACATTACAGAAACACAAAACTCAAGGAGGATTAGAAGCCCCCAAACTTCCAAAATTACTATCTGGCAAATCAGCTACAATATATCACCAATTGGATTTGCCCAAACCGGCAGAACAACTCATGGTTAGAAATAGAACAATCAGAATGTAAAGAAATATCAATATCTGACCTCCCGTTTCTCAGCAACAAGATAAAACACCATAACTGCTTTAATAACACAGTAATTTCAACAACTCTGACAGCCTGGTGGAAAATTAACAAAATCTTCAAATCTGAAATGAAACCCTGTAAATACACTCCAATTTGGCACAACCTTGACTTTCTACTCAACAAGACACCACTTATCTTCAACACATGGAAACAAAGGGGTATCACGCACCTTCACCATCTTTTCCATAATAGCACATTCATCACTTTCCAACATCTGGTCCAAAACTACAACATAGGGAAAGAACAATATCTTCAATACCTTCAATTAAAGTCTATTTTAAAATCCAAAATCAGTTTATCAAATAACAACTTACTACCTCCCCCACTTGTAGAAGAAATAAAAAAAATAACCAACCAGAAGGAGATTCTTTCAAAATTATACAAACTAATATCCACCACAGACTCAACAATCTCCATTCCAATTAAAGCATGGGAAAAAGACCTATCACTTACATCTGATACTGAATTCTGGACCCAAATCTGCAGAAACACCTTCACAATGACAAAAAATACCAACCTGCAACTAATACAGTACAAGGTAATACACAGAGCACACATCACTCAGCACAGGATGTATAAAATGGGACTCACAGACCATGACACATGCTCACACTGCTCACTAAACATCCCAGATAATTATCTCCACTCAACCTGGCTATGCCCTCCAACTCAACATTTCTGGCAACAAGTCATTGACAAAATTTCTCTTATAATGAGCTGTAGCATTCCACTATCACCATCCCTCTGTCTACTCGGAGATCTCTCAGTAATTAAACCACCAATCCAGAACCCAAAAACTATACTCATCGCCTTAACTATCGCCAAGAAAATAATCCTCCTAAACTGGAAAACTAGGAATACATTAAGCATCACACAATGGTTAAACCTCCTCAAAGATTATATATCCATGGAACAAATTTCATCCCAGCATCAAATCTCACACTTTGAAAACATTTGGGGTTCTTTTATGAGTTCACTAGACTTCTCTATTAACTAACTCCACCAACACCAACACCAACACAAACACAAACACACACGCACACACACACACTACAATCCGCCTACGAAATCTTACTTCCTCCCCTTCATCATCTTGCACTCGGATCTCGTACCTCCCACATCCACACATATACTTCCCCATTACTTCCACACAACCCATTGTATGCAATACTTGGTCTTGTCTTGTCTTGTTATGTCAGTCTCTCTGTCTGTCTGTCTGTCCGTCCACCTGCTTGGTTTTGTCATGTCCCATTATGGCCAGTGATGTCAGTCTGTTAGTCTGTTTGTCTGTCCGTCTGCCAACTTAGTCTTGTCATGTCTTGTCATGCTTGTGTTTTTATGTGCCTGTCTGTCCTTTTGCTTGTTGTTGTTATGTCCCATCATTCCTCTATCTGTAGGTCTGTCCTGTCTGTCCGTCTGTCTGTCTGTCCATCTAGGAATTGGGAGGGAGGGAGGGAGGGAGGGAGGGATAAGGAAAGGTGGGGGGGGGGGGTGGGTTGTGGAGCGACTTCACTGAATGTACTGAATTTGCACTTGTTTAAAATAAATAAATAAAGTTGTCCTCCGAAGAGGGGGGGGTGGTGGAGGGCCCAAAAAAAAAAAAAAGGAGAGATGAATTACATCATGGGCCCTGACAAAGTGAGAGGCTGAAAAATTTGTCTTTGCTTTCCAACCAAAATGGTGAGCAGATGTTAACTCACATCTTTTATCAATAGCATATATTTTGGTTAACACATTGACGTGGTCCTGGGTAAAGTGGACCAGTGAAGTTTATGTAGTCTGGAGAATTTCCCACATTCCAAATGTTTAGAGACATTTGTGAACATGTGAAAATGTAAATGACTGGCTGACAGTGTGTCTCTGAAAATGGTAACATAGCATGCAGAGTTCACGATGTCTCCCTCTGTCTGTCTCTCTGTCTGTCTGTCTGTCTCTCTCTCTCTCTTTCTCTGTCTCTGCCTCTGTAGGAGTACCAGGGCTCATCTGTACTGGGGCAGTTTGTGACACGTTTCATGCTCAGGGAGACGTCCAATCAGCTGTTGTCTCTCCAGATGTCCTTACAGTGTGCAATGGAGGCTGTGGAGGAGGAGAGCAGCCCTGCCCGGTGAATTTACACACACACACACACACTCAGTGAAACACTTTTATAGATCCTGAGTCAGCACTAACAGTTTTGTCATTGTCCTGCTCTCTGGCTGTGGCCACCTGCCAGAACATTTAGTGCACATTAGAGAGAGAGAGAGAGATTTAAACCAGCCATTGTGGTGGACTACACATTAATCGTCTTAATCTGAATTTCTAGGATGTTGGTCTTTTTTGTTTGTTATTTCAATAATGCAAAATACTAGTTCAAACGTAGAACCCCTACAGGTGTCTTCTCTCTCACCATGTGGAGAACAAGTGACTTGGCACCAGCCCAGCCACTCTCTCTCTCACTCTCTCTTTCTCTCTTTCTCTCTCACTGACCATTCAATGAATAAACAAAATGAGGGCATTTTTTCTTTGTCTTATTCTTTCCTGTTTTTTTTTTGTTGTGCTTTGGTTTTGTCTGCTTACTCATAAATCCATACTCTCTGTGAAATGATGTTGCTGGCAGTAATGAAGTGAAGGTTCCAGAGCATCTCTCCGTGCAGAAAAACAACAGGAGATGTGGCCGCAGAGTTCAGAAGAACCTGTGTCTGTCACCAACAGACCCGTACTCTGGCATCCTTACTACAGGTAGTCACTGTCTCTGAGTCCTGTTCACACAAACACACACACACACAAACACACACACTCATTCTGTCCTACTCTGGACTCTGGCACTGATGAGAGAGAGATTTTCCATTATGAGACGTTAGTCATATGTAATATCAGCACGTAAGACGCCCACTCAGAATTAACATCAGTTTAACCTCTTTATATTGCCATGTGTTATTCATCAGGCGTTACCGTGGATACAGATGAACACTGGTGTTCTCAGATCAACAGGCTTCAGCAGCTCATTGACAAACTGGAGTGTCAAGTGAGTTTATTCTACCACTTCGTCTTTGTCATCCATCCATCCACAGACTCATCATTTTATCCATCCATGTTTCCATGTCTCCACCCATCCCTCCATCCATCCCTCCTTCCATCTGCCCATGTGTCCACGATCCCTCTATTCATCCATCCATCTGTCTGTCCATTCATCCATCTGTCCATCCATCTTAATCATAAGTATCCCTAACTCACTGTGTTTGAATTATACAGGTATATTTCCACATCATTTTCTCTCAGCTAAGATTACTGATGGTAGGTTATTCATATGTATGTCATGTATCTTAGGTCTTGAATTGATCAATAACCATCATTTTCATTTTTATTTTTCCTGGTTAGAGTCCAAAGCTGGAGCCCCTTAAGGAGGATCCCCTGGCTAGTACATACAAATCTGTGAGTAATTACGACAGCAGAGAGAAGTGAATTCATGAGTTTTAAATACTTTTCTTTCTGAAATATATTTTGGAGTGACAGCTTTTTTCAGCAGCAGGCAGAAGGGGAGAACCCCCCCCCCCCCCCCCCCCCACACACACACACACACACACACACATACACATACACATACACACACACACACACACACACACTTTACAGGAGGTATTACAGCTTCATTTAAAAAAACATTTGAAAAATAACAACTGAACTTCTCTCCACTTCTCATTTTATTCCATGCATTTCTGGAGGGTGTTTTTTTTTCATGTTATTATCAAATTCTGTGTGTCTTAGCCTGCAGTTCTCAGGTCTTTGCTATATCATAAACACAAAACAGGAAGTCTGACATTGTTTGTGTACAACGAGTTTCTGTTTGAACAGCACTGTGGTCTACATTTTGTTTGTCCTTTTTAAAAAATGAGCAGATTGTGGCATGTTTAATGTTAGACACGCTTATCCAAATTCATGCACGAATATATACACGGATGGCAAGGTTGTTTTCTGTATGATGCTGTTGGCATGTGACTCTTCTGCTTATGTGGTGCTTACCAAAAAAAAAAAAAAACTCATGACATATCGTAGGACTCTTTCCTGCAGACATCCTGCACTTGATGGTGATACTGTATATAGTCAGTTCTCATCTTCTTAACATGAATGCACTGCTTATAACTCACTCTAGATGAAAGCGTCTACTAAATAAACAAAACCATAAATTTTACAATAAAAGAAGAAATGAAAACAGCATAGAATGTGCAGATTGCAGAGGGAATTATGAGTATGAATCACATGAAAAAGACACAAATGAAAACGAAACATGAAGGAGGTAAGCGTAGGAAGGGGGCTTTGGATCTGATGACTTTTGAAAAAGTGAAGAACTCATGTGTTCAATTATTTAGTGCTTTAAGAGCGAAGATGACAGGGTCTGGTACCATATTCAACATGAGGCTAAAAGTTTTATTCAGGATTGAAAACAATAACACCAAGATTCTTTACCTCTTGAGTTTTCATTTACATGTAATGGGTGTAATCGATGTAATGCCTAAGGTTTATGGATATGAGTTTTTTCATTTGGTTTTCCTAAATTCCTATGTGGGCAGTCAGGTGAGGGGATTGTGGCACATGTCAGAATTTTTTTAAAATCAGTAACACGTTTTAATTTGCTTTGCCTTCTGTGTCGTCTTAATACAAACAGAAATATAGTTGTCAGTGAATGGTTCAGCAGTAGTACTCTATGTAATTATGTATACCATTTCATTACAGAAATCCAGCACTGGAGATTTTACTTAGTATGTCCAGTGCTGTATAGGATTCTCTAAACATTTACAGTATGCAGGTATATTTCATTATATAAAACTAAACTAAACTAAGCTAAGAAAAATTAAGGCTTTCCATGTACACATGAATGAAACAAAATTGTTTTGTAATCTGACAAAGTAATCTGTACACACGCACAAATACACACATGCGCATGCACACACACACACACACACAGACTATTGTGTCTAAAACTTCTGTAATCAAGATTAAAGGTAGTTAAGTATTCTTGATTTACTTCAAAATAGCAATAAGGGTTACATCAAGTTTTAGTTTTTGGGAAACACAAATTCTTTCTATTCTCTCGTCTTACGGATCACTGTGCATAGAACTTAATGCATTTCGCTGGCTTGAATGAAAAATGTTCTATGAAAATATAAAGACCCAAAAGGACCCCAAACTGACATATCCAAGATGTTGTCCAACCAAAAGTCAATGTAGCCAAGAGCTGTGTGTACCTTTCTTAGAGCAGATATTTGAGTTGGTTTACCCTAGGTGAACAGTAAGCAAATTACATGATAGAGAGCCAGTGTATCCTCTCAAACTGTACATATCATAAATGCAGTGAGCCAAGGTATTGGTCAATAACACAAGAAATACTTCTAACTTAGTTATGAAGCCGCCTTAGTGGAAAGGTGATTTAAGAAAAAAAATCTTTACAGTTTAGTGGCAGTTCTATGAAACCAGCAAGTTAGAGCAAGGCTCTTCCTTTGAAAGACTTTTGTGGAACATTGTGCAGTTTTGCCTGAAGTTATTTTCTCTTTCTTCTTTTGGGTGATACTGTGAAATAGTCATAGGAGATATCAGTACAAATTCATTCACATAACAGATAAAGGCAGTGGCTCTTTTAGATCTTCTGACAATCCAGAAATATAGGATTGAACATTAGTGTACTGTGTGCTGTGTTTGAATACAGCACTGCCTGATAACTCTGCCTAAGGGGAACTTCTCTTAAAAAAAAAAAAAAAAAAAAAGACACACAGTTAAAACTTAGAGTCCCAATCTTAACACTTTTTTCCTTTGAAGTGTAATCTCCAGTGGCAAGAACAAAGGAAACGTGTTTTAGATCTGTCTGAAATCGGGTAGGCTAGCACTGTTTTCAGAATGATGCAAAAGAATTAATTCATTCACTATCAAAAGCTGCCGAGAGATCTGTGTTTTTAGACTGTTTTTTTTTTTTTCCAAGGACTTAACTCTGAAGGGAGGACAGTGTTTGAAGTAAACCTGAGGCAATGATAACTAAAAAAAAGTCAGCTGTCTTAAGAAGAGTTTGTTATCTAGATAAGTGTGTAAGTTCCTATAGAGCAACTGAAAAAAACCAGCCTGAATATAATCAGATAGCAAATTAAAATTAATGTTCTTTTAAGCCTTGTAAGAACAGGATCATGAGAGAACAAAGAGATTCTTGACTGCAGTATAATTTTTTAATTAAATTTTTGCTCTTCTCATGGAATAACAGATGAACTATAATCTTCTGTCAGGATAACCTGGTCAGGTTGTGTGTGTTTGAGTAATATGAAGTCTCTTGAAAATATTCTGCAAAAATGTGATAACTATTTGATGACTGAAAATTGGTTATTGCAAAAGTTGGCCCCCAGACCTGAGACTGGATTTGACTGGTGACCAGTGGGTAAACTAAAGGTGCGCCATTGATGACAGTACTGAAATTGGTCACAGTGGAGAGAGAAGACTGATATTTCTCCAGACTTATTTTCTCCATTTCCGTGTCTCTCTATTGCAGTAATGTGCTAACAGACCTGATTCTCAGTCTGTTTATGGAGCCTTTTGTTTTGTGGAAGATCTTCTTCAGTCAGACTTCCCTTCAGAGGCACATTGTCAAGGACAAACTGAAGAGTGCTTTAAAATCTGCTTTAAATCACATTTTTTTTCATGCTATGTAAAAAATATGAATTTCGTTCTTCCTGAGGTTCCCATAATGTAAACTGAAATGTCGTGCTCGGAAGCTGGATATAATAAGCCATCATTTTTGTCCACCTCATTGTTGTATCCATCTCCATAGATAACACATTTGGCTCATTGAGTCAGACATGCAGGTGATAATTACATGATAAGGATGTCATGAAAAGCTTAGCTTTCAGACAACGCATTCAATATGCAGTAAAACACTCTGCTCTACCGTCCTCTCTCTGTCACTCGTGTTTCACCTGTCATAAATATCCTTAATCATCCTTTCTTTTCCCAACTGTGTGACATGAAATAAAACTTAATTGGAAGACCTGTAGACTGGGCACTGTTAAAACGATAAGGACAAGCTTGTGCAGCTGAGTGGAAAGTGTTTTGATATTTTAGGGATCCTGCTGTCTGCAGTGCACTATTAGGCTGAAAGGAGACACTCCGCAGTGGTGCTGTTTTCATCACTTAAGTTTTATCACCTCTATTATCAACGAAAGAAGAAAAAATGAGAATGGCATGTCCAGTATGTTCACAACGATTTAACAGCCCTGTCTGGACAGGAAAGACATTTAAAGATAGGTTGGTCTTGACATCTGTAACCATAATGGAGGAAAAGCTATCAGGCCATACGACATTTTAAAAAGTTTTGTGACAGCGTAAAAGCACTTCATTCCTTTTGTTTTGTTTTTTGAAATCACAGAGGCTAACCAAAAAAAAAATCCATGCTGTCTATAAACGCAGTCTGTCCACTGCTGGGCTGTGTGACACGCTGTGAATAGTGAATAATCTTAGAGAATGCGTCTCATTAGACATTTTCAGCAACACTCTTGTCCACTGATTTAAAGTTTACATATCCCCATATATGCATATGCTTTCCTTATCATTTTCCTTCTTACTGCAAAGAGAGAAAATACACAACAAAAACACAAACTACTGAACACCAACAAAGCAAATGTGTTCATACAGTGAAGAGAAAATAAATATTTAATTAGAAAATGCAATTGCAGTTACAAATGTTTACCGATTACAAATATTCATTTGTGTTTAATATAGAGAAATACATACTGCACAAACATAGTGGGCAAAAATCATATTAGCTTTGAACATGACCCATTTTTGTATTTGTAAAGATACTTTTCAGTTTCAGGGGAAATTCTGTTTTACAGTTTGTCAGAAACAAGTGGAGCGGTATCTAAATTGTTGTTTGGATCTAAAGTAGGTTGAGGGTTTATCTGGAACACATTAAGAAAATAATTAGATAAGATTAAGATCATCTCTCCTAAGCCAGCAGTATGTGACCTAGGATCAGTTTCTGTAACCCACTGATTAGAAGTTTCTGGGGTGGTGGATAAGTCACACCTGTGAGACTGCTGTGTGTCAAATCTCCCACAGTCTGTCATTGTCATACACCCATATGGAACCATGGTTTGCCAGCTACCATGGCCCATTTAAATTCAATGAAGTCCTCTGTCATGCTTTCTCTCTGAATTGTACAGACACACATGTAGTGAATTCCTGTGTCTACTCAAATGTCTATCTCAAGGAAAAAGGATTTGGACCTCATGAAGTGGCTGCCTGGTGTGTAACATAAAAAACACATTTATTTAAAAAAAAAAAACAGCTCTTTAGTGTTCTGTGTGTGATAGCAAAACCAGGTAGCTATGACATATCTGAGAACTCCTTGGTCTGTCTTTCAGAGGACTAAGGCTTATATGAATTATAAAACAGCTTATTGCATTTGTTCCATAAGGACATAAATGAAAACCTTACTCACAGCCTTGCCACATTCAGTTCAGTTCATTACCATGGCAACATCACCCCACAGACGTTGTAGTCTGTCTCTGAGGTGGTATGCACATGACAACAACTGACAAAACAAAAAAAACTGACAAAAGAAAATCACAATAGTCTGTCAATTTTATATTTTTGACCTTATCTGAAATATCGCTATAGTTGGACCAATATTGTTTTGGTAAAAAAAAAAAGAGAGAGAAATATTGTTCTTTTTTATATTGTGGGTATTTAATGTGACTTAAGACTACATTGGATATTTTATCAGAGACACAATTTTGCAGCTGACAAATTCAAAACACCCAAAGCCGATGCCTTCTGACATATAGTATATAATGAGAAACCATGTAACTGAAATACTGACCCCATGATATCTGTCTGCACACAGACCCAATGCGCTGATATTTAAGGTTTAAAAATGAGAAAAATAAACCAAAGAAATCCTAAGATGTTTTTAATATTCAGAACCTTATATTTTGAAGCTAATTAAGCTGTGGTATATAAGCAGAACTGAAAACACAATGGGATACTGGTGTGTGTTTACAGAATCAAAAAGAGTGTGGTCTCAGATAAACATCTTAAAAGGCCAGACATTGCTCTTTTCTGTAGTAAAGTCAATATGCTTTGAGGAAACTGTCAGAAACGTTTAGCTTTACGAAACTTTTTTTACTGTCTTTTTCAATGTACTTGTCTTTTCTCACAGATCTGAGGGAGAAAAAATAGTCATAGAATTAAAAATTATATTTTCCCACCGTACATTCAGGGGAGAAAAGAACAACAACAAAAAAGTCTCCCTTCTTTCCGACACTCAGATAATTTTCTTTCTGTCTCCCCTCTCTCTCTCTCTCTCGTGCTCTCTCTCGCTCTCGCTCTCGCTCTCTCTCTCTCGCTCTCTCTCTCTCTCTCTTTCTCTGTGTTTTCTTCTCCTCGTTGGTTCCAGAACATTCTGCTGGTGCAGAGACAGATGATGGTGAGAGAGGGAGATTTAGAGGAATTCCAGAAGGCCCTGAAAAGCTACACAGACTCCACGACCAACCAGAGCAACAACCTCCAGTCAGTCTCCCAATCCTCAAAACATTTTTACATTTTGACACACTCAGAATACGTTCGCTGTCAAACATCTGTCCATGCCACACATCTGTATGTATCTACAGTTTTATCAAACAACATTGTACCAGCGACACGACTGGCAGTCATGTCAGCAATCACGACCCAGGATGCAAAATATGTGTTGCTACGCTAATGAATTTTTAGAGGCATTATTCCAGTTGCTCTGTGAAGCATCTGTCAGTAATTCTGTTTGAATAAGTAGCTGTCATTCTCACACTCCCCTGACCAAACCATCAGAGCGCTGAACCTGCCTCTCAACTATAATTACACACACACACACAGCCCCTCTTCTTTTTCCTTCAGCTTGTCAGAACAAATGTGTATTTCTCTAAGTGAGAAAAGAAACTACACATAATGATCATTAAACACGACTCCTTTCTCTTGCTACTCTCTTCTCCGTGTGTCCGTGGTTTGGCACCTCTACAAAGGAACTGAGTCTCTCTCGGCTGTAAATTGTAATTTGATGTGTGTGAAAATGAGGTAGAAAGATAACAAAAGAAACCTCTTATGGAGAAGACTGGAGCCATGTATTAAGAGATATCCCAGTTGTCATTACGTTTGGAGCTGTAGATATTAAACTCATGCCAAAGTTATTAAGTTTGGAACTGTACGTATTCTAGTAAGGCCAAAGTTTTTTTGTTAAAATTTTGTTTTCCGGATAATGTCCGGGACACTTCATTTCAATTCACAGTTGAACTGTTTTCAGAATAAATGTCATGTTTTCCTAGGGAAGTGATGTCAGTGGTAACTAAGTGACTCTTGCATGATCAGAGATGTCAGAACGTTTTGTTGGCAAGTCGGTTACTCACCTGTCCTGTTGGACTTCAGGTGCTTTTTTCTCCCATTGTCTAGCCTGGGGGACTCACTGCCTGTGAAAAACCAAGAGGCATTACCATAATCCCAAGGGGTCAGAGTGTGTGTAATGTAGATGTTAAGTGTATGACATTTCAAACGTAGTGGAGGATAGGAAATTCAGATATTGTTCTCCTATTGCTCTCATGTTTTTCTCATATTTTTTACTGGGTTTGGTCTCATCTAAGCAGCGAGGAAGAGATTGCACCTTAACTGTAGTGTCATGTTTCTGAAATATGATTTCCTAATCTCATTAATTCTCCCTGCTGCTGTTTGTAGTGTAGCAGCTAAATTGTGTTACAGCTGTGTGGTTGGTGAATACAGAGAGAAAGAAATAACACAACATGTTGGAGAAAAAGAACCCTGAAAACCACTGATTTCACACAAAAAGAAAGAAGCAAACAGAAATTTGAGGCTGTCATTGCCTTATGAGTCCAGACCGTGGTCTCAGGTTCATTTCCCTGGTACATAATGTAATCTCTCACTCAGCTCCTGCCAACAGACCTGTCACAACAAGCTCCTCCCACACACTGGACTCTGATTTACAGTACAGCTGCCAGGAACAAGTCCATGAGCTCTCTCTCTCTCTCTCTCTCTCTCTCTCGCTCTGTCTCTCTCTCTCGCTCTCTCTCTCACTCTCTCTTTCAGTGTGTCCATCCAGAAGCTCCCAGAGAAATCTTGCTACATAATGTATGAGTTTTGGCAAGACCGCATCTCCTGGATGAGGTGGGTGTGTGTGTGTGTGAGCGTATGTGTGTGTGTATGTGTTTGTGTGCATGTGTGCGTGCGTGCGTGTTTGCGTGAGTGTATGTGTGAGTGTATCACTGTACCCAGATAGACTGTTGACACTCAGATACAATGAGCTGGTACAAGTCATTTCCTCACACACAGACACACACACACACAGCTGTTTTCCCATTGTGTTGTATTCTATAATTAATACTGAGAATATGATTAATGATATGAGAATATGTTTTATACCTGCACAATGTATGAAATATGAGTGTATTTAAAAAAGAAAAGAATCTGAAATTTGCATAAAACTCACTGTAGATTCAATAGCTCTGCATCACCACATGTCTCATCCATTCAGTCAGGGAAGGAATTATGTCGCCTTTACTGAATGTTATCTTTAAATGCATCTAACCCATTACATCAGTCACTCACCAAATACTTATTCTGTTAACTATCGGACTATTCATCTAACTCTGGAATTACATACTGGAATAATAAGAGAATGGACAGCAACAAGAGTTTTAACCCCTCTTTCTTTCTCTCTCTCTCTCTTTCTCTCTCTCTCTCTGTCTCTCTCTCTCTCTCTCTCCAGCTATCTGCAGTCTGAGGCCAGTAAGACTTTCCAGCGTTGCATTATAGACATGCTGGAGGATCCAGAGCTGGTCTCCACCATGCTACTGCCAGGTACAGAGTGTGTGTGTGTGTGTGTGTGTGCGTGTGAGTGTGTGTGTGTGTGTGAGTCTGTGTGAGTGTGTGTGTGTGCGAGTGTGTATGTGTGTGAGTGTGTGTGGGTGTGAGTGTGTGTGTGAGAGTGAGTGTGAGTGTATGTGTGTGTGTGAGTGTGAGTGTGTGTGCCAGTGTGTGTGTGTGTGTGCATATATGCAGGCACACATCTGTTGAAAAACTCAATCAAGTAAGTAAAGCCGTTAATACTGAAGCAGCGTCATCGTTCCCTGTAGAAACAGCCTGTCAGGAGCGGACATGAGAGTGACGTGTCCATGACTGATTTGATTAAGACCTATATATCACTGCTGTATGAATGTCATGGAGGTTCAGGTTTCTGCGGTGACTTATCTCTGTAGGTGGAGGTGTTGGCGGATGCGTCACTGAACTGATATTCTCTTTTAATCCTCACTCAGTTCCGTGACTTGTTTTCTGGCCTTGAGTCTACAGCCAGAGCCTACATGAAAGTCATAATCATCACTTTAGCATGAAAAAAATCAAACCTTGAATCAGTGGGAATTTGAATGTTTTCAGACTTCCTACTATAGCAATTTTTTTTGCATCGCTATTAACTCTCTTTCCTTTTCTTTTTCAGCTTCTTGGTGGATTATGACAAATAACTAACGGCAGTGATGCTATAGGCACTGTCCTTGTCAACCCTTCATTATTTCACAATCTTACCCTGCCCCCCCAGCCCCCCCCCCCCCCCCCAACTCAGAAATACAATGTCTTTAAACCATACACTGCCCCGAGGTAGACATCCAATGTCAACCTTAGCCCATTAAAATACAGAGACACTGTTCCTCAACCCAGCAGTATCTCTCTACCTTACCTCACTCCAGTCCAGATACAAAACATTAACGAATACAGAAACCCAAAGTCTCTCAACCCTACAGCAGTCAGAAGTCTCACTCTAAAAACCCAAAGTCTCTCAACCCTACAGCAGTCAGAAGTCTCACTCTAAACCCAAAGTCTCTCAACCCTACAGCAGTCAGAAGTCTCACTCTAAAAACCCAAAGTCTCTCAACCCTACAGCAGTCAGAAGTCTCACTCTAAACCCAAAGTCTCTCAACCCTACAGCAGTCAGAAGTCTCACTCTAAACCCAAAGTCTCTCAACCCTACAGCAGTCAGAAGTCTCACTCTAAACCCAAAGTCTCTAAAACCCTACAGCAGTCAGAAGTCCCACTCTAAAAACCCAAAGTCTCTCAACCCTACAGCAGTCAGAAGTCTCACTCTAAACCCAAAGTCTCTAAAACCCTACAGCAGTCAGAAGTCTCACTCTAAAAACCCAAAGTCTCTCAACCCTACAGCAGTCAGAAGTCTCACTCTAAACACAAAGTCTCTCAACCCTACAGCAGTCAGAAGTCTCACTCTAAACCCAAAGTCTCTCAACCCTACAGCAGTCAGAAGTCTCACTCTAAACCCAAAGTCTCTCAACCCTACAGCAGTCAGAAGTCTCACTCTAAACCCAAAGTCTCTCAACCCTACAGCAGTCAGAAGTCTCACTCTAAAAACCCAAAGTCTCTCAACCCCACAGCAGTCAGAAGTCTCACTCTAAACCCAAAGTCTCTCAACCCTACAGCAGTCAGAAGTCTCACTCTAAAAACCCAAAGTCTCTCAACCCTACAGCAGTCAGAAGTCTCACTCTAAAAACCCAAAGTCTCTCAACCCTACAGCAGTCAGAAGTCTCACTCTAAACCCAAAGTCTCTAAAACCCTACAGCAGTCAGAAGTCTCACTCTAAAAACCCAAAGTCTCTCAACCCTACAGCAGTCAGAAGTCTCACTCTAAACACAAAGTCTCTCAACCCTACAGCAGTCAGAAGTCTCACTCTAAAAACCCAAAGTCTCTAAAACCCTACAGCAGTCAGAAGTCTCACTCTAAACACAAAGTCTCTCAACCCTACAGCAGTCAGAAGTCTCACTCTAAAAACCCAAAGTCTCTAAAACCCTACAGCAGTCAGAAGTCTCACTCTAAACCCAAAGTCTCTCAACCCTACAGCAGTCAGAAGTCTCACTCTAAAAACCCACCATCAACTTTGTCCTCCTACGACACAGCAGCGAAGTATTAACTCTACTCCACTCCTCTGCACAAACACCTTAACTCTACCCCCACTCCTCTACACAAACACCTTAACTCTACCCCTACTCCTCTACACAAACACCTTAACTCTACCCCCACTCCTCTACACAAACACCTTAACTCTACCCCCACTCCTCTACACAAACACCTTAACTCTACCCCCACTCTTCTACACAAACACATCAACCCCAAACTGGAAGCTCTAATCAATGTGTGTATATTAATTCAGCCCTAAAAGACATTAAATGAATGTCTTTAAAACAACTCTTACATCCCCCCCCACACACACACACAATCCCAACTCCCCAACACTGTCCCTGAGCCCAGGATCAATTCATAGATAAAGAACAAAAATGAACTCTTCAAGCAAGCATGGTTATAATCTTTTCTCTGGCATGTATAGAAAATCAGAGAATCAAAGCCTTTTTTTTTTGGTCCCGTGCTGATGCCAGTAGTGATGCGTTTGAAGCAGGGGAGACTTTGAAGAAAACACTGTGCTTGCTAATTAGGAGATGTAAATTCTCACTAGAAAAAAATCATATCCTACTAGTAAAAATAAAATTATATATATATATATATATATACGTATGTATATTTGTGTAAAAAAAAAACACTACAGATCCTTTTACTGACTTAGTGTTTGCTTCTCTGGGTAAAGTTTAAAGAGAATAACAAGCATAGTAGATTAACCTTGCATGTGTATGAACTTTCTTTCTTTGCCTCGTTTCTGACATAGTTAGTTTTCATGGCTTGCTGAGGAAAGTTATTTCTCTAAATAAAAGGGGGAAATGTGTGATGTACAGATTATAGTTGTTCTTTCCACTGGAACTTAAAGTAGATGTCAGAACTATGTACCTCCTTCCAGTGTTAAGCTTAAGTCTTCAAACCTTTTTGTGTTTTTTTTTTTAATTCTCATCTTAAATAATAATTTGCTTGTCTCTGGATGATCTCTTGCCTGATTCCTGTTGGTTTAAGAACATAGAGCTTGTGCTAACCTGATCTAACCAGATATAATAATGAATTTCATGTGATTTATCAAGTCCATTGTATCTATTCATTGTCATGAAACATAAAGAAATAAAGCTTGAAGGGTGGTTTGGGTAGAACTTGGTGAAGTTGTTTTATCATTGTGTCTTCACTTCCTCACTCTCTTTTTTGCCCCCAATTGAAGTTTTAATCAGCTATCCTGCTGTTTGCAGACATGAGCTTTTTTAGCTTAGGCTTCCGAAGTGTCTTTGAAATCTTCTTTCTTTTTTGTACAATTTCACAAACATAAAAAGGAGGCAAAAAATATTTTACTGTTGAACAACAGGGTTTCAGAAACTTTGACACTTATCTGAGGGAGAAAAAATAGTCATAGAATTAAAAATTGTATTTTCCCACCGTACATTCAGGGGAAAAAAGAACACCAAAAATCCCCCTTCTTTCCGACACTCAGATAATTTTCTTTCTGTCTCCCCTCTCTCTCTGTCTCTGTCTTTGTCTCTCTCTCTCTCTCTCTCTCTCTCTCTCTGTGTGTGTGTGTGTGTCTGTGTCCAGAACAGTCTTACCCTTATTCACCTCTAGCTTTCAGCGAACTCATTACGGCTCTGCAGATGCAGAGAAATCCTAAAGAAAAGCAGGACACTGATTCCCTCTGTGTCACAGACCCACTGTCCATATGACAACAGGGTTAATTGGTGTATGAGCCACTGTCACTGGGTGCAGCTCCATATCATTACACGTTAGCTCCTCGATCCTGGTTTCGGCAACTGTTTATTATGATTACGGACCAGAGATTGAAGGTTAATCAATTTATGAAGGAATATATGACTGAGAGAAGGGATGAAATGAATGTTTAATCACTAAATGTGTCTTAATTTACAAGACATTATGTAGGCGAGATATCATAGAAATGTAGATTAGAAGCAGTGCGTGTGTATGTGTGTGTGTGTGTGTTTATGAGGGGCCACAAGAGGCTGTGAATAAAATGAACGTCATCATGGCATGGAAACACAGAGGCAGTGAGCCAATTTATTTGTCAGACCACTGGCCTCTCTGGAACTGTTTGATTTAGCTCTGAAGATACAGTTCTGTTATCTATCTGTGGTTTAACATAAATTACACACACACAGATACAGATGTACCAAATGAGACTTCTGCTTCCCTAGCTGAAAAATAAGAGAAAATGAATATGAGATGACATGCATATATAATCTCTCCCTGGATGAAGATTTGATGTCATATTTGTGACATATTATGGTGCGCTATGACTTAGTGAATACTATTTTGTTAAAGCTGTTGCAGTTTTGTGCGTACGTGTGTGTGTGTAAAATATTCCCTGGGCACACACTGCAGTGAATAGGTCTATTAGAAGTCTTCTATTCAAGCTGACCTTGTCATTTTAATTCTCAGAGAAACAGCCAGGGAAAAATCAGAGAAGACCAGAGAGAGAAAAGCTGCTGTAGCACTCTTATTTCCTCTGTCTTTTCCTCTCTGTTATTCCTTTCTTTCCTCTGTTTTCCCCCTTTCCTTCACATCCTGTCTTCAAGGCCTCCCATGGACACCTCAAGCAGTTTTGTGTCAAACAAATAAGTTAATGTAAAAATTTGAAAATGACTCATAACTGTATTATGCCTGACCTCCCTCGCTTTGTTTCTTTTTTCTTGCTTTATTTATTTATTTATTTTTGCACAAACTCTAGGAGAAAGAGATAAGCTCTCTCTGCTGGAGTCTGCTGTTTGAGCACATCTGCAGAGATAAAGAAAGTGAGACAGCACAACATGCTCCTCATCATCTAGAATTTTCTTGAAAATGCATTATTTGTTATTTGTGATATTTCACAAGCTGTACAGCATCTCAGAATTCATAGAGTTTATATAACTATGTACTCATTGTTAGGAGAAGAAATGTTGTGCTCTCAACCCGCACCTATCTACATGAATAAGCACTGGTGGTCTAGGGAAATACAAGAACTAATCAAGACCACGCCCCTAACCTTGTACCACCCTTTGTGTTGTGTATAACATGTAAGTATGCCTGTCTATATGTGTGTGTGAGTTAACTAGAGAGATGCTTGGAGGACTACATGGCCAAACCTGGGCAATACAGGTGTCATCTCCAGACGGCTGATCCAGGGCACTGTGATGTCCATGCATCTCGCCCAAGCAATATCATTCAGTTTATTTCAACGAAATAATGAAACCAAAAGACTTTAGACAACAAAAACTGAGTGTCCAAAGGGACTATCAAAAGGGAGTATGGAACACTATATATCAAAATGGAGTTCGCAGCAAACTATTTAAAGAGTCCTCTCTCTCCTGTGAGAGCTTGCCAAACCTCTCCTTAAAGAGACTCAACACCCAGGTAGGCAGCATCCTCCAGCATCTCCTGTGTTAGTCAGTGCCTTTCCTCACTCTACTACTACCATATCCTAACACACATATCTATATCCATATTTATATGTATGTGTGTATCTGTCTATATATGTATATGTACACCCTAAACTCAGACATTTATATAACCTTACAATTTACATAATCTGTTTATAAATATAAATCTATTTAAACATATATAACTCATAAATAGTGTATAGTCAGATATTTACATATAGAACTGCTTTATAATTGGAGTGTGCAGTTATTACTATAAGTCACAGTGAGCATGGTCTAAACATGGGTGGCCAGTGTAGTGTTTGCACTGTCTCAAACATGGCTCCATTTCCATGGTTTTCATTCACCACGGTTCTGTGAGTGTAAAGAGCTTATTGATGAAAGAGGCAGAGGGAGAGTGGCAAGAATCATCTGTACCAACGGACGAATTTCGTACACACAAAGCTACATCCAGTGGAATGACACGTGCCACAGAACAGCAGTGGTGGGCAGACCGGTACATCAGAACACACAGCTCCTCAGTCTTTATCAGGGACAGGTTACAGCAGCACAGGGCCGGCGCAAACCTTCTGTCCAGGTGCGAGATTACACAAACCCCCCCGCCCCAACCCCCACCTAAAAACTTGACTCGTCGTGTCTTGGCTGCAGCAAATCTTGCGATTACACCTTCATAATCCGCTCGTATTCCTGTGTGATTCTCAATGGATATTAAAGCCTGTGCAGACCGTCTTTCCTGAGACACTGTGGAGGTCAGGTATGTTTTTATCAACTTTGCTATTTGTAGATGGAATTGTCAGAAACACTTGGCATGTGATGGCATTTATTATGAACTGTCCAATGGCAGTTAGATATTTTGAAGAGAATATGCCATTAAATGTAAATGTAAATCTCTGTGATCACACACACACACTATGAACAATGAGAGGTGAATTTGTCCTCTGCATTTAACCCATCCAACACACCAGTAGTGAACACACACACCAGACGCACGAGCAATGGGCAGCATTCCTTGCGCCCAGGGAGCATTGGGGTTAAGTGCCTTGCTCAAGGGCACACAGCCGGAACCCCCCTTAAGACTGGGCCCGTGTGCGTCTGCATCCCATGGACCCCTATAGTGCTGGCCCTGCAGCAGCAGACCACTGCACCAGGTTAACCTTCTGTCAGCTAAAAACACAAACACGCGTGTGATTGCCCACACCAGACATCTGAGAAGCTGGAAACAGTCACTTGGTTCGGCCCATCCTCATTCCTGCTGAGTCATACCGATGCCAGAGTGGAGAGTTTGCAGATGTGTCAAGTACCATCCCAGCTGGCGTTAAGCACGCAGGCTGGGGGCGCTGATGTAAGGGCGTGGGGACAGTTTTCCCCTGATACCAACTGTCAAACTTTGACACCGACCAGGTGTGTCTCTGCATGGTTGCAGTGACACACTACGTCTCAAAGCAAGTATCATCTCAGAATTGTTCCAGGGACATGACAGCAAGTTCGTTTCTCTGAATGGTCTGTGTAGTCATCAGACCTTTAGCCAGTAGAGGACCTTTGTGATGAAAGGGGACAGGCAGTAGCAGCAGCTGCTTGATGGTGTCACATGGGCACAGGGCGGCATCCAAAAGGAGCATTTCCAACATGATGCTGAACCCGTGTTCCAAAGAACCCAGGCTGGCTGGGGGATGAGGGGGGTCGGTCCTGGTTTTGGACAGGTTTACTTAATAAACAGGACGCTGAGTGAAGAAACTCAATATAACAGGTACGTAAACCGCAACCTGTCAAACATTACAGGGTTTGTTTTTTTATTTTTGGGTATGGAACTGAATCATTGTGCTTCGTTTTGGTGAAAAAAAAAAAAAATTGAGATTCAAATAAATAATTTCCCATACAGGGTATATTTGACTCCTTGTAGTCCAATCACACTTAATCTCTGATTAGCTGTCTGTCTCCACTGAACCGGCAGTGCCATACACGCCCCCTCGCCTAATCCTTTAGTGTGTGTGTGTGCACGGGTGCATTTGTGTGTGCGTTTGTGTGTGGGTAATCATTACAGCACTCAGAAGATTCTCTCTCTCTCTCTCTCTCTGTGCTTTTGGTTGATTAAAAAGCTAAATGGGATTTTTCCAGTTTGTGAACTCATCATGTGCTGAAGCCAGAGAGGGTTCCTGTTGAGCAGAAGCGAAGCAGAAAAGTCTAAAATGACCAACTCAAATGATGTGTTGTGAATTGCTGCCTAGAATTCTACAGCCCAAAGCATATTCTTGACCTAATTATGCATTTATTTTCATTTTTTCATCGTTAATCCATTTTTACTCAGATTCAGTTGAATGAGAAGAAGACTGGAACACAAATTTGTCTTTCTAATCTCTCCAGTCATATGTTATTGCCAAGAGTCTGGTGAATAAAAAATGGATTTGGCTTAGAGAATGAATAGCAAAAGATATATCCAGTGTGTGTGTGTGTGTGTGTGTGTGTGTGTGTGTGTTAAGAGAGGTGACACTTTGCTTCTGATAGGACAAGAGTAAGCATTCCACTGCACGACAACCAATCAAATGCCACAGAGAGCCAAACAAACACCACTGTACAATAAGCCTAGTAAGATATTTCTTAGGAGAGAGTTGAGAGCATTTGTTGAAGTCGCTGACACAAGGGAAAATCTCTAATGAAAAATAAAAGGCTCCCGCCTGTGTCTTTCGTTGCTTTAGGCATGCTTCGCAGAGATGAAGAGGAAAGACGCTTGCATTGCTGGGTTTCTGAAAACAAATAAGAAGAAAAATAAATAAATAACCTGAGCTGCCTTTATGTTCTGATCCCGCATCAACCTCTAGCCATCTTCCCAAGCACAGCCTCAAACACAAACACCACATGCCTGGATCCGAGTCAACTCTCTTCAACTGATATAATGTTCCACTGACGGATGAAGCAGGGAATTGGGAGGGGGGCTGACTACACAGTTTTACTTTCATCTCCACTCAATATCACACACTGCGTTGGCGGAACAATGTTCTTCCTAACCTCAAATGCATTTTATCACAGATTTATTCCTGTGAAAAGATACTCATTTCATTTTATCTTTTTGCTTTTCCATATTCAAAGTCCGTTTGTCTTCAACCAAAACGCCAAGATATTTGTAGGATATAAACATCCCAGTTTGGCACCAGTCAGACCACAGATATGCGGGTCTATGGTAATGGCACCAGGAACTCTGAAAAATGGCAAGTATTTAGTGCTATTTTCACCCAAGACTAGGTCAGTTACTGACTGTTGTCAAAAAGAGAAAGATTCTCTATAGTTCGCTGCTCAACTCAGGCAAATGAAATTATACTAGTGTCATCCACATATGAATCTTATATTTGTTTAAAGAGGCGCTGCCCATACAAATGGTGAAAAGTAGTGGGCCTAAAATGGAACCTTGAAGTACCCCTTTTGGTACTGTTTAAAATCTAGGACTGCAGACCATTAGATACATTGGATGCTGAGTCTTTTAAGATCAGTCATTCTGAAACCATCTACAGCAAACAGTATGGTCTAAACAAGTGGTAGACTAGGCAATAATCCACACAGTCAAAAGATTTAATTCAATTTTTCAATTCTTAGTCATATCCATTGTATCCTACTAATGGATAGTGTATGAAGTATTGCAATACAGCAATATTACGATATTTAATCATTTGGATAACATTATGGAAGTCCTGCATTGGCTTATTACTAAGACTGACTGTGTCAACTCAAATTTGCAAAAGGGCTGAGCAAAATGTTCACTCTGAATGCCAGGTATCTTTAAAAGAACCAGAGAGCAAAGGATGGATAGACTAGATGAGGAGGGCCGTGGGAGTTCAGAGAGGAGAGAATGGGTAGGATAGATGAGGAAGGCCGTAGGAGTTCAGAGAGGAGAGAATGGATAGACTAGATGAGGAAGGCCGTAGGAGTTCAGAGGAGAGGATGGATAGACCAGATCAGGAAGGCTGTAGGAGTTCAGAGAGGAGAGGATGGATAGACCAGATGAGGAAGGCTGTAGGAGTTCAGAGAGGAGAGAATGGGTAGACTAGATGAGGAGGGCCGTAGGAGTTCAGAGAGGAGAGAATGGGTAGACTAGATGAGGAAGGCCGTAGGAGTTCAGAGAGGAGAGAATGGGTAGACTAGATGAGGAAGGCTGTAGGAGTTCAGAGAGGAGAGAATGGGTAGACCAGATGAGGAAGGATGTAGGAGTTCAGAGGAGAGAATGGATAGACTAGATGAGGAAGGCTGTAGGAGTTCAGAGGAGAGAAAGGGTAGACTAGATGAAGAAGGCCATAGGAGTTCAGAGGAGAGAATGGATAGACTAGATGAGGAAGGCCGTAGGAGTTCAGAGAGGAGAGAATGGGTAGACTAGATGAGGAGGGCTGTAGGAGTTCAGAGGAGAGGATGGATAGACCAGATGAGGAAGGCTGTAGGAGTTCAGAGAGGAGAGGATGGATAGACCAGATGAGGAAGGCTGTAGGAGTTCAGAGAGGAGAGAATGGGTAGACCAGATGAGGAAGGCCGTAGGAGTTCAGAGAGGAGAGAATGGGTAGACTAGATGAGGAGGGCTGTAGGAGTTCAGAGAGGAGAGAATGGGTAGACTAGATGAGGAAGACTGTAGGAGTTCAGAGGAGAGAATGGGTAGACTAGATGAGGAAGGCCGTAGGAATTCAGAGAGGCAGCCACCTGCCTCTAACATTATTCTATTAGAGGAACAATCAATTGTTCATGATCACTCTGTGTGATCAGCAGTGTCCTGCATCCCATTTCAAACTCTGCTGGAAATCATCCCTCGGCAAATTCCAACTCACAGAGAACATCAGCTGAAACACAGCTAGTGGAAGGAAACTGGTTTTATGGCTTAGAATTCTGAGGACATGGATTCAAAACTCTTGAAACCATTTCATGAGGTTTTTCGACCCCGCAATTTGTTGTGCTGTACTGTGGTTATTCACTTGATTCAGTCATTTTAAAGTGACCATGAGGAGTTGAGCTGTGTGAGAGCAGAGGAGATAAGACGAATGTAATTGGAAATTGTTTAGACCCACGGGCACTGCACTGTACTAGCAAATGTTCAAAATGCAAATGTGGTTATTTTTTTTTTTTAACTTAGTCGCCGTTTCAGTTTTTTTTAATCGTTTGCCTAGTTTAATTAGCACATGTTAGAATTACGTGGAATTTGTCTATCGTCGTACAGTTTTAATGACTGTGTTCCATCGTTCCCCATATGGTATTATATTTTTAACAAGTTACATTTGCCAACCGAGCTCTGCAGCGGCGTGTATCGGGGAGAGCGGAATCTGGCACAGTTTTATCCATATTTCTACGTACAGTAAATTGAAGAACTGTTTCCTTTTAGAGAAATCGTGGAGAGGGAGAGACAAAGACTGAGTGGATATCGAGACCACACATACAATCACTTTATCTTTCACATTTGGAACATTTCCAGTTTCTATATGCACTTTCCGCTGGGCTTCTTGATACGGGTCAAACAGCATTTTAGAGCAACAGCGTTACGCCGATCGTGTTACGATTAATAAGGTTATATAAATTAGACTAATGTGTTTTGTGCCCAATGGCCTACTTTCAAGACCGTCAGATGTTCAGAATATGATACGATCCGAATTAAACTATAAATGTTCGCAGGACACTATGCAGCCGGACGGCAAAGGCTAAGCTTATATTAGACGTGGAAAAAATGTTACTTTGATGCAAAATTACTTAAGGAACCCATTAAAACAAGTGTAGGAAATGAAGTTGCCAGTGGTACCTTTGTCTTCTCTCGTTCGCAAAAATATTATTGCTTTGTTAAAAAAAAAGTTTCGGGACCTGTGCCTTTTTTTTTACTCCTATATTTATTTATTTATTATTATTTGTTTGTTTATTTTGAGAGGGCTTCATTACAAAGCCCAGTACGCACAAAGATCCAAAAATATGAATAGGAGAACTGCGATCTCGCGCTCTAATCAGGCAACAAAAATAAAACTTCTGCGAATCACTGACTTTCCGATTGTTTGTGCTGATTAGCTGTCCAAACTGAATTACTAAAGGAGGGTCCATCCACAGAAACTAGGAGCATACAGCGACCTGGCAGAAATCTAAGGCATGGATAAGCGGCGCCACCTGCTGGTAAAATTCAGTATTAAATATCCGTTATCCGTTTATCCGAAACTCGAGGCATTTCGGGCCTGCCTCGACTGTTAGAGCCTTGTAAATATTTATGGTTCCCTCTCTCCGAGACTTTGAATTATATATCGCAGATTAAGAGTGCTTGGCTGAATTAACTGAATTTTAATGAACATTCACACACACTCCATATAAAAGGTGAGACTGAGCTGTAAGGAGAAGGAAAATGAATAAACATAATTTACATAATGATGTTTAAATTAGCTCATCAAAAGTTTCGGTGGTGTGTACAATTTTTGATATTGCCAGATACGCAACTTTTTATCTAAATCGACATATTCCGTTAAATTTCAGAATTTCATAATAATCCATCTTCGCATTTTTTGTCAAGTCAAAACAGATACCCGTTAAAGAATAACAACACAGCCAAATAGCATTTATTCCTTTATTTAAATTCTCTAGGTCATACCAAGACTCCTTTTCCGAACAAGAGTTGTGAAGGGAGAAAAGTGTTAAAGAACATTGTGGCTCACAAAATAAAGATATTCATTTTCTCATATTCTTATTTTTACAGATAACTCTTTTTATAATGAAAAAATAATGAATTAATTCCATCTTGTAACAAATGAGAAAAAAAGGTAGTTGATGAAAGACATCAAAGCTAAGAGAAAAAAATTGTTTTTGTTTTTGTTTTTTTTTTTTTACTTTTTTTTTGTTTTTGTTTTTACTTTTTTCTCTCAAAATGCAACAGAGGCATTAAATCTATATACATACAATGTACTCAATATACTCCTGAGACTTAGATTTGTTTTGACTCACAACATACACATGTACCAGGAAACTGACCATGCTATATGAGCTACCAAAACCTGGTTTTGATGGATCCCTAAATAAAGACAGTTTTCATTAAAAATAATTTAATTCATCACTTAAAACCCTTAGGATATGCAACCAATGAGTCCTCCAATGGCTGAGGTGTCAAGCTGTTCAAAGTAGATGGTAAAAGCATAATGATTGGTGGCCCCTCAGAACCAGGTTCTAGTAGCTGTGCTTTTTAGAGGCTATAAACTGATAGTCCATTCAAGTCTGGTCTGATTCAGTTCTGTTCTTATCATTTTTTCCTGTAATAGTTTCATTTGTGCTTGGCAGCGCTGAGTTGTTCCTCACTGTGTCCTGAAGACTGCTTTTGTGTATCTCACAGCACGGGAATGAAAATCCTCAAGCCTATGTAACACTACACACTTTCAGCAGTGAAAACTTTGGTGACACACAACTGCATTTGACACCTGTCTGTATCATTTTATATTGCTCTGATACAATACAAATACTTTAAATGGCAATTAACAAAAATTAATTGTTTAAGATTTCGGACCCTTTTACAAACAGACACAAATACACACACTCAAGGTCTTTAGAAATTAGTGGAAGCAATGGGATGGACGACATAGAACAGTCACTGTGAGTTGTGGTCAGCCCTGGAAACAGACATCGGGATTGCTGTAAATTATTTCCATAATGCAGAAGGTTATAGATGGACCTTATGTAAAATGTGTCGAGACGAAAGCTTCTTGTTTGAAGAGAAGAAAGCGGGAGGAAAGGCCTGAGAGTTTCATCCGATTGTCTGCCTGTCCAAATGGTATTGCAAAGTCTTTGAGTCAAAAAAGTACCATTTCATCCGTTTACTGTTGCAATGTCTTTCTACTTTCTACCTCTATAGAGTCGTGAGTTTTTTGGACTTTCAGTCTATCAGAAGTCCATTTCTTCTTTTCATTCCCATTTCCCATTCTCTTTTTCCTAAACTCTATCCATTGTGACTCATCAGTGTCTTTTCCGCCTCTTCCATTTTCTTTTAAAGACGCCCGTGGCTTTATCCTCTACTAGTGTCTGCTCACATTTCTTTGTCCATTTTTCTCCATTCTGTCTCCCTCTCCTCTCTCTTTCTCTCTCTCTCTTTCCGGCTGCTCTTAGTGTCCGTTGCTCTCGGGGGTGGAGGAGGCCGGTGTGGGTGGGGTGGAGGCGCGGGAGGTGCTGGAGGTTTTCTCCAGGCCTGGGCTGGGAGCGGGGGCGCTGTCGGGGGTTTTGGCCAGACTGCGGATGCCCAGGGCGGTGACGGGTTTGGGCTGGGCCTGCAGGCCAGGGCTGCAGATGAGGTGGTGACGCTCCCAGTCTTTATGCTGACAAAATGAACCGCAGTACCGAGCCGCGTTACAGCCGCTACAGGTCTCACTAGCTTTACGCCCGCAGTTCCAACAGCACTGCAGAGAGAGACAGAGAGAGAGAGAGACAGAGAGAGAGAGAGAAAAGGGGGGGGGGTTTAGAACTCTGGTTGCTGTCCTCCATTCTCATTGTAATTTAGTATGTAATCCCAGATAACACAGTCTCAATTATGTGATTTCGGAAAAAGACAGACTTTTTACTTCAGACTTGGAATGTAGATTGGGCAAGCATGTCTGGGATTATATGTGATAAAAGGTAATAAATTCAAAATGCTTTGAGAGAGAGCCAAGCTCCTCCAGAGTGGTATGTCAGACCCAGTCTGACATAATGAAGCTTTCTCTGTCAGAAAGAATCACCATGCATTGCCTAAACGCCACCACTGACTAACACAGACTCCCTGTGAGGGCATGTGTACGTGCTGTGTTTGTGTGTGTGTGTGTGTGTGTACTTTATGTGTGTGTACTTTATGTGTATGTGTGAGTATGTGTGTTTTATGTGTGTGTGTGTGTGTGTATACACCTCACTAGAGTCCTCTTGTTCATTGATGACCTGTATGGCATCTTCGGTGGCTTTCCTCTTGGCCTCGGCCAGAGTTTTTTCCATCTTGGCCCTCTCTGCAGTGATCATCTCAAAGGCTTTCTGTTCGGCTTCAGCCACTGCCTTCTGTACCTCATCCATGGCCTGTCTCTTCACCTCGTTCACTGCCTCCTCTGTACGGGTCACACAGACAAACCCACCGATCAGCAAACGCTTACATTCTCCTCTACTCCGGCATAGCCTCCGTCATTTGCTCTGCTAAAGCGGTCACTGCCTGTTTCATGACGGCCGGTAAGACGTGATCAAACTGAGGAACAGGTGTGAGGGCACTGGGCTAAGGTAGGGAGGACACAAACATATATCCCAGGGTGCACCTGTGTTCCTGCTCTTACCCGCTTTCCTCCAGATCTCATCAGGCACGTAACCGGTGCCAGCTCGTGCAGGGAGCTCTCTCTGTGCATCTGAGAGAGAGAAAGTGAGAGAGAAAGCACGAGAGAGAGAGAGAGAGAGAGAGAAACATTACAGATGGCCGTATGGGGAGAGAGCCAGAACTCAGCTCTCAGATGGTGCGCTCTCCTTCTGGACACAGCCTGGACAGGCCTATACAACACCTGCTCCATCAGCAGGCTAACACACACACACACACACACACACACACACACACACACACACACACACACACACACACTCACACCATGATACACTCTGGTCTGTTCAACAGAGCGCAGTTCACTTAGCCCTCAGCCAAAGCAGTCATACTTCTTTCTACCACAAGAGGGCAGTAATTTTATACCATTCATATGGACTCTGCTAATTTTACCATCAAACTTGGGTAAGCTGTTCTAAATCATACAAAGCTGATTTTGATTCAAAGATTTGTTGGTAAGTCCTTTAGTGTATTTAAAGTGAACTGGACAAAGTGGACCAAATGACTCACTGCTAGAGAATCCAAATGAACTAACTGAGAACAGTGAGTGACTAACTAACCAGAGTTGACTGCTTCAGCAGGCAGAGGGCTGTGTGTCTTTGAGAAGGGCAGGATGCCCGGTGCCACTCCACCCTTGCGGCTGTCATCGTGTTGGCTGGAGCGGCGTCTCCAGTAGTTGAGCTCCTCTCTGTCTGACTCCTGACAACGCCGCAGAACATTCACGGAACGCCGCGTCTTCTCCACCATATCCACAATACAGTTCAGCACCTGTAAACACACACACACACATACACAGACATGTTTTACTGCCTTACATGTAAAAACTCATACATACACTCACAGACACGTTTTAGTTCATCACTTACAAACACACACACACACACACACACAGTTATGCTTCATTTCATTACCTATAACCACACTCACACACACACAGAGGCATATTTTAGTACCAGGAAGCCATAACTGGATCTTGAAGAGAAGCTTGAAGAGAAGCTTTTCTAGAAATGTATCTTAAGAACCAGGCCTTGACATTGGGTATTTGTTTACATTCCTGTCCTAATTTATAAAAGGTCCAGTCAGGAACACTCTGTGTAATCATCTGACCAATCAGCAAAGAGACAGTAAAAACAGGGCTTATGTGCCTTCAGCTCCAGAACCTCCACAACCAGACAGAGCAAAGCAGTGATCTAAATCTAACATTTTAACATTTATTTTTGGGGCCCTGGCCATAGCACAGGGATGTAGAATCTAAACCAGGGTTTTATGGTCCAGTTGTGATTAGAAACTGTGACTCTCTTACGTGGTCTAAATGTCTCCATTCCTCTGCCCACTCTCTCTCTGTCAGTCTATGGTCCACTGGTTCCTCCCGGTAGCCTCCGTTAGTGCCTGATTGAAATAAAGTACAGCTAAAGAACATTGTTTCACTTACAGAAGAACGGCTCAAGATTACTGTGCCCAATGGTCACCATGACAACAGCACCGTAGGGAGCAATGCAAAATACTTCAAATAAATCATGCTTAAATAACATTTTAATGAATGTGGTGATTAATCGCTTAGAAGCACAGAGAGAGAGCGAGAGAGAGCGAGTGAGAGAGAGAGAGATGAGGTAAAGAAAGGGAAAGAGAGAGAAGAGAGAAGCAGATTGTCTGATGAAAAACAACACTGCGGTGGGACCACAACACTCAAATTCACATCTGGAACTCAGCTGTCAGTGTCCACCTCCCAATGACTCCACACACACACACACACACACACACACAGTGACATTCCTTCAGGGAGCCGCTCTGGCTGAGTTGAGTGGACTGCTTCTAAACAAAATGGAGCCTGGATAAGTGGAAGTGACAACAGACTCTCTCTCTCTCTCTCTCACACACACACACACACACACACACACAGAACCTAGCAGACAGACACACACACATACACACACACCACACATCTTCTAGCACCAGTGTCAGGCTGCTTCTGATTGTGGTCAAGTTCAAAACCCCCCTGCCCTGAAAACCCCTCGAGTCTGAAACCATTTGCCATCATGTGCTGTCAAGCTCTTTAGCCTGTCTGTTTATTTACAGTGACGGAGTCATGAACTACAGCACTAAGTAATCACACCAACCAAATCACCGGTGGAAACCCAAACAGGCCGGGACGGTGTGTGTGTGTGTGTGCGTGCATGAGAGAGACACAGACAGAGAGATAAGGAGAAGAGAGAGTCAGAGAGAGAGAGAGAGAGAGGGAAGGAGACAGAGGAAGACAGAGAGAGGATGGAGGGAGGGTTAACCTGGCAGCCGTGGTCTGTCTTTCAGGTCTCTGAGCTCCAGTACCCTGTGGGGGTCTCTGTACAGGTGTGGTGTAGCAATCTCCTCTATGGCATAGTGCTGGAGGGGTGGAGGCGTGGGGTGGATCTGGGCGGGCAACGGGACCGGGTGGGCGGGACTGTGTCTGGGGGCTGGGCTGATGGTGCAAATACGTTTGGCCGGGGGTTCCAAAGGGGCGGGGGGTCGCTCATGGAAACCATTCTCTTTCCCTCTGATGAGAGAATATACAAACTAATAAGACACGAGGAAAAAAAAAACACAAGCAAAGAGAGAACTCTTTCTCCATAAGGTCCTTGAGAGCTCAGCTAGTAGAGGACTATCACAGTCACATAAATGTGTATGAACGCTTGAGATCTGGTAGAGACACACTTATAGAGATGTTTGTGTGTGTGTGCATGGGCCTCTGTGTGTGTGTGTGTAAGTATGTGTGTGGATGTGTGTGTGTGTGTGTGTGTGTGTGTGTGTGTGTGTGTGTGTGTGTGTGTGTGCGCGCACGCGAGTGTGTTTGATATTTGTACTTGTGTATTGTGTACCTGTGTATTATATCTGTGTATGTATTTGTGTCTGTGTGTGTAATCTGATGATGAGTGATACTCATGTAGATGTATATGTGCATGTTTGTGTGTTCGCATGGGCCCTGTATGTAAGCATGTGTGTCTAAGTATGTGTGTATGTAAGCATACGTGTGTATGTGCGTATGCATGTGTCTGTCAGAGAGAGAGAGTCCCAGACCTGGCGGGGCTATGTCTCTTGGCGTTGTCACCGGTCTCCAGCAGTAGTTCGGTGGAGTCTGCGGGGGAGGGGGCTGCGGTGCTGAGCAGAAGGTGCTCGTGTTGGGACAGGTACTGGGCTGGAGTCTGCTTGGCTGCTCGGGCACAGTGCAACAGTTCTCTCTGCAGCAGTGGCAAATTAGCCTGAAATACACACACACACAAAAACATCAGACCAAACCTCATACAAACATCTCAGAAATGTCAAGGGAACACCAAAACAACATTGCTTAAACAGACCTGATGGTGTTCTTGGACACGCAACGAGCAAATCAAAGAAATTAAACACTTGACATGAAAGAGATGCTACAGAAATGGAAAAAAAAAAAAAAAAAAAAAAAAACCTCTGCAGCAATTCCACTCAAACCTCCCACGCATACTCATTAAGTTCTCTTTAAATCTTCAGATGGATGTGAAAAGTTTACAGTAACACGATAACAGTTTCATATTGACCCCATAGTAAGGCTGCGGTTTAATTTAAATTCAACCGAACGCTGAAAATCTGCTTAGAGAAGCCTCGGAAGAGAAGCTAGGGGAGCAATTTTGTCTGGGAAAAGTTAGAGAAGCATTATGCCCACGCCTGGTGTGAGGCAGCTCCCAGCCAGCAAGGAGTTTGTCTCAGAAGGCGCTTTGTCTGTGAATGCTTCGACTCAGTAGAGTCTGTTTAATGTGTCCGGCCGATCTGTCTGTCATCGTTGGCCCAGACAGCGTTTTGCTAAGATCGCCAGGCAAAAAAACACGCTAAATCATTTGTATAAAAACAGTCTGACAGCAAAGAAACAGAGGAAAACAGCCAGGAGACGACTGGATGGCCTACAAACAGATCCAAAGCATTCCAAACACAAATGCCTCACATAACATCAGAATGCACTGTTTTATAAACACTAAAATGTTGGATGTTTCTACAGAAATAGCCCTGAAATCACAAGCTGCTCTGCAGCCTTTATAAATGCAGGACTCTAAGAGTAGACAACAATAATAATATTATTCATTTTTGCATGCATTTCTTTTGAAACAGAAATTCCAATGTACAGTTCCTAATTTTAGTATTCTATCTGAACTCAAGACAACACACATGCATACACACATGCACACACATATGCAAAATGTCTGTCTTTCTTAATGAAGTCCAGACTTTCCTCTAAGCATAATTATCCCTCTCTCTCTCTCTCTCTCTCTCTCTCTCTCTCTCTCTCTCTCTCTCTCTCGTTCTTCTCCTCTGTAGGACCCAATCGGCACATATGTTGTCTGTCATTCAGATGTTTTTCTTTTTTCTAAGCAGGCATATGAACCGGACGCCTGTGTTAATCTGCATTGGAGTCCATATGTCGCCCAGGAACCATAAAAGAGCTGGGATAGTTTACAGTCATGTTTCACACTTCCGAGCACTCTGGATATGTCTCAAATAGATCCACCAATGAGAGAGGGAAAAAAAATCAAAAACCCAGGGCACGCACACCAAGTAACTGTCATAAATTAGAGTAAAGGGGAAAAAAAGAGAAGTCTGCCTGTCTCTCTCTCTCTCTCTCTCTCTCTCCCTTTCACCCACTCGTCCCTCTCTCAGGGACAGCTTTAAAGTTGGTAGAGTATTTTTTTTTCCATGAAGTGTCTCAGTCTCTCGCAGCCACAATGACAAAACCAGACCTCAGTGAGATTCAAGGAGCTAGTCCCTGAAAAGCAAGCAACTAATCAGTCTTCCATTTCATACACTATCAAATGAAGCCTTTTCGCAAAAGTGCTCTTCACAGTGTATTAGGGGGGACAGCTTTTGTTCTTCCTTCACTTCTTCTCTTTCATCATCTTTCTCTGCTAATTACAGGCAGTGCTCTTGAATAACACTGTTGAAGCAGACTTCAAATGTAAAAAAGGGTCAGCTACTTTCAAGTCGGTCACCTGCGTTTTTCAATAGATCACACATGACTATTCATTAGAAATGTTTTTTTTGTGGTCAGTCTGTCAATAGTTTAATAAAGAAATATAACTTCAACACAGAGAGAACTTGAGGGAGAGAGTGTTAGCCAAAAAGCAGAGGTCTGGGCGAAAATCTAGCCGACACTGGTGGTTTGAGTAATATTCAGATTTAGCTGTGCAGAGAGACACTTTTGGACTCAACTCTCTGTCTCCTGACAGTTCACAGCCTCAAGTTACACACAAGTTAGACTCCAGTTACTTTTTAGATCCAGCACGCAAAAAGCAGAAGAGAGAGCTGGACAGAGGGAGGAATAAAAAGTATAAATGGAGAGATAACAGACAAGTGTAGTATTACAGAGTAAGAGTACAGAGAGATAACAGACGAGTGTAGTACTACAAAGTAAGAGTACAGAGAGATAACAGACAAGTGTAGTACTACAAAGTAAGAGTACAGAGAGATAACAGACGAGTGTAGTACTACAAAGTAAGAGTACAGAGAGATAACAGACGAGTGTAGTATTACAGAGTAAGAGTACAGAGAGATAACAGACAAGTGTAGTACAACAAAGTAAGAGTACAGAGAGATAACGGACGAGTGTAGTACTACAAAGTAAGAGTACAGAGAGATAACAGACGAGTGCAGTACTACAAAGTAAGAGTACAGAGAGATAACAGACGAGTGTAGTATTACAGAGTAAGAGTACAGAGAGATAACAGACGAGTGTAGTACTACAAAGTAAGAGTACAGAGAGATAACAGACAAGTGTAGTTTTACAGAGTAAGAGTACAGAGAGATAACAGACGAGTGTAGTATTACAGAGTAAGAGTACAGAGAGATAACAGACAAGTGTAGTACTACAAAGTAAGAGTACAGAGAGATAACAGACAAGTAAAGTACATAAAAGAATGAGAGACAATGAGAGAAACAAACATGAATGACTGAATGCTAGAGAGAAACAGACGTGGAAGGTCTGTGTGGATGGATGCTTAATAGAGGAACAGACTATTTGGGAGAAAGGCTAAAGGTTTTTAACCAGAGATAGTGAGAGAAGAGAGGGATGGACTCTTTTATTACCTTCAAGAAGGGGATGACAAACGGCCTCAAGGGGAAATTTGTGGCCTCCTGCAGTCTGGAATGAAACTCTTCGATGGTAACGGTGGAATTCTGTGGAAGAGAAAGGAAAGGATCACAACTAATTCAGAAACATAAATGAAAGCTACTCTGTCCGTGGGAGTTAGTCTGTTCCGGGAAGGTCTGGTTGACGGAAATGTTGGCCCTTCTCTGGGTTTTGTGCTTTCACGTGTATCTATCTGAATTATTACTGATTCTGAGGGGACCTGGTATTAATTTAATAACCAAAATTTTCTCATTTTCTGAGTCCAGAACGGCCAGAGTCCATCATGAAAAAACGGGGAGGGTGTGTTCGTACCACCAGGGCCAGCACCAGGCTGCGGACGCTTTCTCCGATCTCAGGTGAGATGTCATTTCCAAACTGCTGCAGTGTGGTCAGGAAACGCTTCAATTTACTCAGCTGTCTCGCCCCGCATGTGGCCGGCAGCTGCTGATTGGCCAATGAAGACGAGGAGGAAGAGGATGGCCCATTGCTATAGCGCTGAGGAGGCGAGGGGATTGCATTAAGTGTGGGTGGGGAATGGTTGATCCCATTGGTTACTGGACAGAGAGAGAGAGAGAGGTCAAATATGAGTCATGGAATGCAGTTCCAAAGATCGGCACTAGGTATTCATCATGAAATCTACTGTACAGTAGAGAGATGGGTTAAAGAATAAGAGTTCCCATTAGTTTATCTGAGATATCTGTGTGTGTTTGTGTGTATTGTGTGTGCGTGTGTGTGTATGTGTATGTGACATGCATGCTGTATGCAGGTGTAGGGTAGTATGGGAAAGGGTATGACTGCATGCACTCACAGGCTGTGCTAGAGAAGGCTGCAGGCCTGGGGCCACTGGGGTTAACCGAGGGCAGAGGGGGCATGGCAGAGACGGGCGGTCTGGAGTGACTCTTTACATCCACAGGAGAACCGGGCATGGCAGGAAGCTTCTTCTCTCCACTGACTGAAAGAAGCAGAGCGAGAGAGAGAGAGAGAGAGAGAGACAGGGAAAGAGACAGGGGGAGAGAGAGAGAGAGAAAGAGAGAGAGAGAGAGAGAGAGATCCCTGTTATTTTTAACATTAGAAAAGGTCTCAGTCTCTGTTGCTCTGAGGAGTCTGTGTGAAATGTGACATGGTCCTCACAATACACAATTCTTTTCCTGAAGAGTCTGTGTAAAACGCAGAACAGTCCTCACAATACACAGTGCCTGATATTGGGAAACCAGTATTTTTTTAGGAATCAGAAAAAAACCCACTAAATGTCCAAAACACAGTCTGCGCACACACCTATTTAACATCACTGTGTCCAAGGAAACAACACTCGCAGCAAAAACAACACATTACAGTTCTACAAAAACCAACAGTAACATTTTTACTTCAGTGCCACATGGCTATTTTAGAAATTAATAGCTGTCATAGCACAACTCCTTTCCAGCCAACAGTTTCCCTCAACACATTTTAACTTGGGGGGGGGGGGGGTAAGCTTAAGGCTGGGTTTTGTCACCTAAAGACACAGGCCCCCCCCCCCCCCTCGCCCCAGCTCAGCCCAGAGTCCTGACGGAGAGCAGATGTCTGTGTGGTTTGTGTTAGAAGTTCGTGGAGCTACGGCACAGCTGAAGTGCAAATGAAGCGTCTTTTGTCGGTGGAGAAGAATCGGCTGTTATTGAGCCCGCTACAGAAGGGCCCGCGGTTTCACGCTTGCTAACAAGCCCACAAAAGCTACCGAGGGCACGATGCAACCTTCTCAAAACACTCGCTGCTCCTGAATGGACCACCGGTCGGGGGGTGTGGCGGGGGGGGGTTGAGTCCCATCAGAACAGCCCCCTTGTATCCATTTGGAGTTTATTAGATGTCTAAAAAATGCTTTTAGAAGAGAAGCTAATAGACAGCGAGAGATTTAACTGTCAGAGGTCACAGGGGTGATTCTTACTAAGACTGCTTTGAGTTTTTGAGGTCAGGGGTCAGGGGAGGATCGGGGTTGGGGGTGTGGGGGTGGAGGGGGGTGCACTTTAATGCGCCCATTTAAAGTAGGTTTTGTCCACAGTTTTATTCATTGAGTGTAACAGTCTGAATGCAGTAGTTCTATAGGTTGAATCACTCTGTATTGTAATTGGCCACTTAACAATAAAGAAATGGGGCTGCTTTTAATGCGATTGTAAGTGGCGTAAAACTGTCACACATTCACAATTACACCAGCAGACACACAGCAGAGGGAAACCGACAGAGCC
>NC_044500.1:26477057-26517057 GCF_902362185.1 Chanos chanos
GAGAAAAGAGACCAAAAACAAAGGAAGGAGTGACAGACCATGGCAGTATATAGATATATATATATAGATATATGTATGAGAGGGCACAGATAAACCTTTGAGAAAGTAGAAACAAAACTACAATAAAGAGACAGAGACTTGCTCTCACCTCCTCCCTTTGGGTATTCCACTCTGTTTTCTGTCTTATTCCACAAAAAAAGGATGATTCACTCAAGCTTTTCATTTGTTTATGGCCCTCCGATCCTTTCTTGTGCTCCCTCAGCGTGTGGCTCGTTCATATGTGGAGCATGTGTTTACCTCTGCACTTCTGTGGGCTGCCGTCACTCTGCTCTGCCCCAAACACACACACACACACACACACAGACGGAGCCCAGATGGGAAAGGAGAGCTAGCAGGACAACTCTCTCTCTCTTTCTCCCGCTCTCTCTTTGTTGGTCTCTCTCCTTCTCTCTCTGCTGGTCAGTTCCTCTCTCTCTCTTTCTCTCTCCTCCTGCTGGATGTAGTCTTCTGGTCTTGTGAAGTCTCTTTGAAATGAATTCTCTTTCAGTTTCTCTGTTTTATGCGTTTCTTCTCTTACCTTCTTTTTCCTACTCTCTCTCTCTCTCTCTCTCTCTCTGTCTCTGAGCATAAGCTGTTAGGCTGATGTCACTGCCCAGGCCACTCCTATCCCATGGCTCTCAGCCAATCCCGTTATAATCTATTTAATGCATTTAGTGAGGAGGTCTGGTAATTAACATAACTAATTGTTCTGGCACTCAAAGGCCAAATAAAGTGTGTGCCAAGGCAGGAAGGGGGTTGGGGAGAGGAGAGTCGACCTCCTTAATAATGAACCTCCTCACAATAGCTGACAGTCCTGTGAATGCAAAAGCACTCTACATCTGGTGGGTGGGGGTGTTTTTGGGGGGGAGGGGGGAGGCAAACCTTCAGTTCAGACTTTTAAATGTGTCAAGTCAAAGGGTATAGACAACAATGATGTGCTTGTTATTTCCCAAGTTATTTCCCCAAATAAAACTTTGCATTATACAGAGAGAGAGAGAGAGAGAGAGAGAGAGAAAGAGATCTGTTTTCTGGTGTAGGCAGTTAATGGCTGGTGGATTTCTCTCTTACAGTCATAACTCATGACCTGAAGATGTGAAGTCTTGTGCATTGTTGTAATGTGTGTGCATATAAACAGAAACATTGTTTGAAGCCTGTCAAGGCATTGAGTGTATTAATATTTCTGTTCAGAACCAAGGGCAGACTGACAAGCTTAAACAGCCATGCAAATGTCAACTCTCTCAGCTCCACTGCCACTCCTGTCAATAGTACAGTGTCAAAAGATGTACTTCAAGAAACTGAGGCTTAAATCTGCAAATAAAGTCAGTACCTTTCTCTCTTTCTGGGTGTGTGTGTGCGTGATTGTGTGTGTGTATGCGTGTATGTGTGGTGCATGTGGAAACTGCACCTGGACGGACCAGGTGGCCAAGCACAGAACGCAAGAGGCATGTACTGCAGATGCCAATACACTCACTCACTCACCCACTCTCTCCCTCTCTCATGTGGGGAACAAGAGAGAGAGAGAGAGAGAGAGAGAGCGCAAAAGAGAAAATTATGGAATCAATTAAAATTAACTGCATATGCAGTCAATAAAACACACATACATACACACACACAGACACACACAGACACACAGACACACACACACACACAGATACACACATGTTAATCTATGATCTGAACCTTAGAAGAAGTGCAAGTCTGTGCCTGGTTCCTCTGAGCGAGCTCAAGTCATCTGCCAGGGTTCACACGCTCCTGTCTTCCTTCACTCCCTATTTCCACTTTTAGAAAAATAAACAGAGTCCTCAAACAACAGCCATACTCCTCCTCCTCCTCCTACTCTCCATACCATGAGCTGAGTAATGGGTATACGAGAACCAGGAGAGACAGAGAGAGAAACAGGAGAGACAGAGCGAGAAACAGGAGATACAGAGAGAGAAAGGGACAGATTCACTCATACTCACTTCTATCATCCGCAGCTTATTTGGAGAGACAGAGATGAAGAAGGAACAGAGAGAGAAGAGAAGGAGCAGAGAAAGAGAAAGAGAGAGAGAGAGAGAGAGAGAGAGAGAGAGAGAGAGAGAAAGAAAGAGAAATTTCAAAGGTTGCGACTGTTCCTTAAGCTAGCACTTTGTGTTTAAACCCCATGACCACGATTCTCTTCTCTTGGCGCTCACATTACGGTCAGTGAACGCAGCCAGGCCGTGAGAGGGTCGGGAGGGGTGAGTTCACAAATGAGCTAAGAACACACATGGTTTCCGTGGAGACAGCTGTGGTCTTTGACTCCTCACAGCTGTGGATGAAGACAGCTTTTCTCTTTCCTAGCCTGGATTCAAGAGCAGTCAATTTATGGTCAGAGCACAGCAGGAACTGGACCAAAAGCAGAGCACTGGGCCGGGGCACAACCTGATGCAAACCACTTGACCAAACTCCCGTTACGGTCAAATCAGATCCTGCTCACACGCATTCCACACAGCCACTGTAATCACACATTCACACAGACTTGCCGAAATGTGTATTCAAACCAACCACAACAAACAGAACCACAGAAGCACCATTCAACCCAATCTTAGCAAAACAAGAGCTTTGAACTTGTCCTGAAGGGAAGGCCTCCACAATCTTTAAACTATACACAAAAGCCTGGGGTCAAGATAGGGCAACTGGACCAGAGATCATTTGGGGTAACTGTAGTTGGACCAGAGATCACTTGAGGTCACCAGTTGGACCAGAGATCATGTGGAGTAACTGTAGTTGGATAAGAGATAATTTGGAGTAACTGTAGTCTTTATTCATAAACATTAAGGCAGCTTAAATCTGAAGGTGAACTGAGACAGGAGCTGGAGATTACACTGGCCTGTGCCCACGTTAACATCTCAATAAGTGGTCAGAGCTCTGTCAAAGGAACGTTAATGAGGACCAAACCTTATTCAGCCCTTCTGCTGGCACGAAAGCCCATGTCAAAAGGAGAGAGTGGGTGTGTATGTCCCATAGCTTAATTGGGCAATTACTCAATGAATGATCTAGCCTACAAAGGCAAAGAGAAAAAAAAGAGAAGCAAAAAAATGCTGTGATTTGTCGGTCGATGGAGTCGGTGTCCAAATTGCACAACTGAAACATTCCAAAGGAAGCTTGCAACTTTGCAACTTGAATGCTATATGTTTGGATCTCTCTCTCTCTCTCTCTCTCTCTCTCTCTCTCTCTCTCTCAGGCCTGAATGTCTGGATTTCCATGATCTCAGCTAAGGGGTAGCAGGGGAAGATGACTGGCTGCATCTGAAAGGTGGCTCCATACAACCACAGAAAAAAAAGGAATAAGGAACTGGTAAAACTCCTCTTGGCTTCCACATGCCTACATTCATAAATTCCAGAAAAAAGGGGGGAGGGGTGGAAGCAATAATGCAACTCAATCACAGAGCAGGGACATACACATGCAGCAGCAAACAAGAGCTTTCACCCTTCTGCGTGCACTCAATCCAGCTTGTACAATTACAGTTTCATACAGCTATTCTTCAGGATACCAAAATGAACAATTTATCACATCAGCCAGACTGCCTCTCTCTCCCTCTTTCTCGTTCCCCCGCGGATGAAAGACAGGCTCAGGGTTAGTAGTGGCATTCCTGATCTCAGCTCTCGGCTCCAGTGAGTCTGGCCATGCAGCACGCCTGGGAGCCATTAGTGTAAGTAAAGCCTGACACACCCCCTCAGAGCCACACACACACACACACACACACAGAGCCACACACACACACACAGGGCTCTTCTTATAAGCCAGAAAGAGAGAATGTGTTTTAGTCTGTGCAAGCAGGGATGGTATGCAGAGGAAACGAGGGAGAGCAAGGAGGTGACTGAGTGAGTGAGTGTCTGTGTGGAGCTGTGTGCATGTGTTTGACTTTGACAGAGTGTGACTGTGTGGTTGAGAAAGACAGTGTGTGTGTGTGTGTGTGTGTGTGTGTGTGTGTGTGTGTGTGTGTGTGACGTTGTACTCAAAATTAATGTGTGGTGGGTCTCACGCTCACTTGGCTACATCACCCCAAAGTTTCCACGGCAAACGCCAAATAATCCTCACGCACACACACACATCCCCCAAAATCTTCCTCCAGTATAGCTGTAAATGATATTCCACAAACAGGCAGTGACTTTGAGAAGAAAATAAATTAAAAAGATCAGTCTAGTAATCTACTTTTAAAGAATGGATGAGCAATTTTAGCTGTCTTCCTTTTTGGTTTGTCCCACTGTACCCACTTTATCAAATCAGATTCTCATTACATCACAGAATCACCATAAACCACGTGCCCACAGAAACCTTGCATTATAGCATTCAACAGAACCAAACTGAAAATGTTGACCAGAAATTAAAAACAAAAAAAGATATAATACGTGGGAAACTTTCCACTGACTGATCTGTTAAACTGATGTGAAGTGTCTTATAAAACAGATGATTAAATGGCAGTGTTTGTTCAGCACTAGGCTTGTTAAGTAAATATGCTTGGGAGTCCTATCAAAAGAAGGAGAGACAGAGAGAGAGGGGGGGGGGTTAAGGAAAAATGAAGAAAAAGGAATTTATTGCTCTCTTTTACTGTGGAACAAGATAATAAGATTCACATATGTTTGGCATTTAAAAAGACAACCAACAGACAGAAAATGTTCAGAATAAAAACCCTATATCTTTCAGCCAAGGCAGGCAGACAGACATGCAGATAGATAGATAGATAGATAGATAGCCTGACAATCACAGTATTACATGTTAAGAGATTTAAGGTGTTAATCCAGGTGTTGGACTGTTGGAGGAAAGAGTGAAAGTAGGGAACACTGGGCATGCACACTAATATGTGCCATAAATGGATGCATTGTTTGGGCTGACCAGAGTGAATGACAGAGAACAATATACCCACTTTGGGCCTCATAAAGAAATCTGTTGTGGTAATCAGAGGAAGAAAGGAAAGTCCTGTCTCCAGTCATCGGAGTCAGTGGAGAGTGGCTTTGACAAACCCTCTCGCCCAGGTGTAGTGTTACAGTATCAGTACTCCCTCCATCCTCTGGAATTCTCTCTCTCTCTCTCTCTCTCTCCACCTGCAGTTTTATCCTTTAATCCCTCCATTCACCTCTTAGAGGGCAAAGGAGACAGCTGTATTACTGCAACACACAAACACACACGCACCTGTGTTTTGCAGGTGGTTCAGCTGCAGTGAGTGTTAGCAACACCTGGCTGTAGGGAAAACTAGCCTATGGGTGTTTTTAAGTTACCCCCACCCCCTAAAGGTAGTCACATACACACACACACACAGGGAGTGAAAGACACACATACCCATCATGTTTGGACTTGTCGACATCACAAACTCCCAATTTCCCCTCTAGCATAGACACACTCAGTCAAACCAACAAACTGCCCTCTGTCATAGACACACAGTCAAACCAACAAATTCTCTCTTAGTCTACGTGCAAACACATACATCCATGTGGTAACCAGGTTTCCTCCTGTTCCTAACGTATACACATCTTCTAACAAACAATATTCACATACAGCCTCCAAACAAAACCTCCAAACACAACCTCTAAATAGAACCTCAAACACAACCTCCAAACACAACCTTTAAACTGAACCTCTGAACACAACCACAAGCTAATGGATTAAGCTCCTCTGAAATGGGCTTGTCCCCATATAAAGAGAACTACCCCCCCCCCAAAGTATCACAACAGAGAAAATGCACATGAACAAAGCTTGCCGACACATTGTTGGTCTGGACAGAATGGTCGCCGTCTTAATGATTACACACGGTTTTCATTTGTAAAGCTAGGCAGCAAAAGTATGAGAAATATGCTCCCATAGTTTTACAGTTTAGTTTTCCCAATCCAACAGGTTCAGTTCTCCCTGTCACCACTCACTGACAGTTCTCACAGGCTGTGGAAGATGATTTTATTTGCTCGTCTTTTTTTTTTTTTTTGATAATCCACTTGGTGCTGACAGCTACTGAACAGCTGGCTTTCCCACCAACTGGAAATTCAGGAGAGCGGAGGGGGCTGAGAAAAGAGGAGATTATAAAAAAGATCCCAAAACACCATAGAATAGAGGGGGAACCAATCCTCTAGACCAAACTGTCTTTTGTTTAAAGTTCAGGGGGCGGAGAAGTGCTTGGGATATATGGTGTCGGTAGATGGTTTCGCGGAAAGCTTAATGTGCTGGTAAGCCCTTTTCAGAAGTGCTTAATCGGTAACGGGTCTAATACACTCTCGACTGGCCGACGCTTTTGTCCTGTCATAGTCTGGTCCTGAACAACACCAAACAATATGAGGCTCGCTGACAATCCCGCGTCAAAATAGCCCGCCCGGTCATGTGCAGAGGCAGCTCATATTCTCAACAATTTGGGCCTTAACATGGAACGCATGGTTACTTCGTTGCTCTACTTTAAACAACACAGTTGATCATCTGGAAGTTATTTCTTTGAACAATTTGAGGCTTTGCTGAAAAGTAATCAGCATGCACAGCGGCATGCAGATCTGAGGTTGGATTCAAAAACGCTTGAAATGATTAAGGCCATAAAAGCGATACTTTTCAAAGGCAAAATAAATAACAAGATGAGCATTCGCGGAGAATTTACGAGACCCCTGTGTCGTTTTTTAGAGGCGGCATAAAACAACTTTCAAAGATTAAAAAAACACCAATCAACGTAAAAGCGAGCTAAAGACTGCCGCTCAGTGCCACACGTTGAGAACGGAATGACTGGCTCCGGTAACAACGTCTCTCGCTAATCGCTGAAGTCTCTTGCAGATTGACATTCAGAGGAACAGTCGTTGGCGGGGCGATCCGACGCGGGCCGCACATCTGGAACTAATCTTCCCAGCCTGTCCACGCAGCTCCCAGGCAACGAGAAACAGCTGTCGGGTCTGATGTCAATTACCGCATCGCATTTCCCTTCTCGGCTAATCCATTCTTTTACCCTCAGCTCACTGTGGTGTCTGAAGACACGGGGGTCGGGGATGAACGTTTACCATACCCAAGTTTCTACAACACGCGAATAGGAGAGTGTGGCTTTCTCTAATCAAGTCGGCTCATAGGAAGCCATCTATCCTCTTTCGTTCTCGGTTACCACGTAGGCCATTAGATGTTTGTAAATTTCAATGCATAGTGAAAAGTCGACAGTGCCGAAATTAGACAGTGGATATGGATACTGAAACTGTAACCATTTCAGAGATATGAAATCATAACATTTAAATGTTGGGTATGGCGATCTGAACTCGCTTTGTTTTTGTTGGTTGTACTTCGTGCCTTTTACTGCGAGGGAGGAAAGCCCATTGGGTCTTCAGCCAAATATCTAAAAGTGTTCGAGATGTTTACGACACAACAGGCGCACATCGAGAAGTCTGAAAAAAAAAATTACATAACCCTTGAGTTCTGGAGCTTGCTTATACAAAAAAGCATTGGCTCATGCGAACATTTCAAACAGATATCCCCTATGCGGCCAACCTAACCAGGGCTTTCCAAGAGAGATTTCTTATTTGTTCTCAATTTGATAAGAACTCTAGCCAAAACACTTGTGTTGAGAAATTGCATTTGTTGTTGAATCCTGTCAAGAGGGAACCAGATTTACTGTGTATCATATTTTTATAACAAGAACTAGCTGAGATATTGGGTCTATTCGCTCTATTCTCCAGTAAGGTCCCTGATCAACTTGGTTGCCTAATAGTTAATGGGAGACAGATCCGTAAAGAGTCAGTCTAGGGGGAGTTCTGAGCAGCAGAACCCAGCCAAACTTCCCCTGTCCTGGGACTGGATTAACCACTCCCAGCTGGAGGACAGATCCATACTAGACCAGGACTAGCCTACGTCTCTGTCTCTCTCTCTCTCTGACATGTGGAAACTCTCCCACGCGACTATAGCGCCGGTCTGCCCACACTAGAGACCCCCGCGAGAGCCAAAACCAATTAGGACGCTAATGCAAACCTGAGGGCTGCTTTCTCGTTTATTTCCATTTTCAAACAGGATAGGAATCCCATTTTCTCTCCCTCTTGCTCAAACACCACACACACACACACACAAATACAAAAGTTGAAGGGAAAAATGACTGTGCCCTCCAATGGGCTACACATGTTTCTAACTGAATTTAATTGAAACAAGAGAGAAAGCAGCAGTTAAAGTGGGGGATGACTGAACAAAAGTTCAGAACGGTGGACGCACATGCGTAGATGCAGTCTTTGCTAGATTATGGCCTACCAAAACAAAGATGAAACTGCAACTTCAGCTTCTAGTCTCTGAGTGACTCGTCTCCACCCAAACACAGACACACACACACACGCACAGACTGTTCTCTGTTGGCTGGCATTGCTGCAGTGAAGGCAGTAAATGTCAGAGAAGTCACTACTGAGTGAGTGAAGATATTAGATCATCACTGCTCTCTCGTGGCCATAGCTCTCATAACATCATTCCATTATTATCATCATCATCATCATCATTAGGGCTAGCCCTGCCCATCCACAACACACACACACACACAACACTTAAACCAGTGGATCTCAAATCCAGTCCTGAGGGTCCCTGTCCTGCAGGTCTTTGTTTTAACTCTTCATTATCACAGTTGATTGAGATAATCAAGGGCTTGATGATTAATTGATCAGTGGAATCAAGTGTGTCAGTCCTGAGTTAAAACAAATACATGCAGGACAGGGGGCCCTCAGGACAGCAGTTGAGAACCACTCTCTTAAGCAATACCCTATCAATGTCCTCAGGCAGTGGAAAGCACAGTGGCACTCCACTAGCTCTAGCTTTGTCCCTTAGGAAACACACTCACACACACACACACACACACACACAGGCCTGGGCTCTCTCTGGCTGCCTGCAGCTAAGCTCTTCTAAAGGCAGCAAACTCCAGATGGTGTGAAACTTTGCCTAGTGGATTAGTTCCAAATCCTCCACTGAGACGAGGGAGCTGGAGGAGAGGACACGCAGCGCTCCCACTCCACACGGGCCAGAGCGGCCGGGCAACAGGACAAACCCCGCAGGCAGAGCCGCAAGAGGTACTAGTCAACTATAAGACCATACGTTCGTTCAGCCAGCAAACACAACAATCAGTCTGTGACAAACTATGTAGATTGGCCCGAAGATGAAAATGATGATTAAAACTACTATAGCGTTTTCAGCGTCAGCAACAACAACAACAGCAACAACAACAATAATAATAATAACAATAGCCTGATAAAACTACTTTTAGTTTTATATATATATATATATATATATATATATATATATATATGTGTGTGTGTGTGTGTGTGTGAGAGAGAGAGAGAGAGAGAGAGAGAGAGAGAGAGATCAGAAAATTTCGGCAACATCAGATTTTGAAGTGTATCAATTTTGACACATTCTCCCCCTTTGTTTAAGGCAGCATTAAACTGTTGTGTAGTTTATCGAAAGGCATATGCAGGAGGAACTTAACGTGACCGCAGAAATATTCTTTGCGAGTAAAATCAATACAACATGTAAACACATAATTCGTTTTGATGATGAGTATTAAACATTGTACGTACGCTGAGCAAAAACTGTCACCAGAAAATGTTGTGAGCAGTTATTTGCGTTACTGATAACTTTTTAAGCAGGTAAAATTCTCCGACCGTTTTGAGAAGTACAAGACTAAAATTGCGCATTTTCAGACTCCACTACCACTAGCGTTTTACTCAGTACTACTGCACTAAAAGAACAGAAAACTGTTGCTTACTTACACTGAAAAGCGCCCGGAATCCCGACCATACTCTGCGACGTACCTTGTATGTTTGGAAAAATAAGGGGTTGAGTTCGCTTAAGCACTTGTCCACGTCACTTTGACTATGAGATGAAATAACGTGCGAATGACTTCGGATTGTCCGTTCCGGTTTAGGTCTAACTGAGCTATGACACTGAAAAGGAGAGTCTACACAAACCCCGACTCAGCGTCAGCGTTCCTCTCACAAAGCGTATGAGAGAGGCGGGGTCAATAGACCACACTCTGACAAATAATAAAGCAATAAAACCTAACGTCACCGAACAGTTGGCCACTTAAACACGAAGACAACGTCTGGATACGCTGAACTGACGAACGATGTTTGACCTGATGGTGAGACCATCTGATCGCCAGCATCCTAAACCGAAGAAACATCGGTCCAAGTTACGGCCGTAACTGATGTCGCATGAGAAGTGCTCTCACTTGCAGGAGATGATGTTGCAACGGTGAAATCAGCAATAAAGTCAGTAAGATTAAGAGTTGCCAATCAGAACACGTTGAAATGATCAGTGCAAGTAAACAAGCTTCTACAATGACGCGATTTCCTATAATCTTTTAACCCCCTGGACATTTTCTCCATTATCCAAATGAATTACTATCCCCAAATGTGGAGGCTTAATATTCAAAGTCATGGATCAGTGCAAAATTTTTACAGTTGGAAGACGTGTCTGCTCGTAATTCAGTGAGATATGACGTCTTTCAACAATTCATTTAATAACTAAGATAAATAAGAATCAAGTGAGAGAACTATCAGACTGTTCAACTGCATCAGTGACCACACACCCACGACACACAAAAACCTCAGACCTCAGGTACGATACAAACTTTTTTTGCAAAGGGAATGAGAGGAGAAAGAAATCATTTTAATGGGCCAACCAGTGTGATTAACAACAATAATAAAAGCGTGCATCAAGAAAATGTTTAAATGTCTACACATCAAAGGTGCTTTCGATTTCACACAGCAGGAGCAGGTGCAGCTAGTCTGTAAACTACTCCTATGGACAATGTCATAGTATTTTATTTACTTATTTTCCCTATCTGATAAACTTTGGTGAATCAAACAAGGTTCTGAACCTCTACAATGGTCTGGTATAGCAGTTTTCACTCAGTTACAGCCAGGGGCTGACACTTAACTGCACAATGCTGTTCAGTTATGACACCAAAACATTGAACCAATGGTTTGATAGGTAGTTGACAAGCTCAGTCAGATGTTAATTAATTGTTAATGGAACACTGGCTGGAAGCCAATTTTTTTTCCTGACATAGTTATCTGCATATTTAAAGTGAGCATGCTAAGAAAAATCAGCACTATCTAATAGGAATAAAGATTAGCAGCATTCTCACTGGCTAATCCTCACTTTAGGACCAAGATGTTCATTTAGTCTGACGGGTGTGTGGTGTGTATATAGAAAATATTGACTTTGTGGGAAATGAAGTGAGAGTGTTGCCTGTTCTCTCTCTTGGGAAACAGAGAGTGCGCTGCGTTGGATGTTGTTTGGTCTCAGGGTGGATTTCGTGGTACAATCAAGCGATGAGGCAGAAACAGAGACTGGAGCCTATCCAAATCCTCATATGTTGTGCTCTTCTCAAAACAGGATATTTGGATGCTGAGAATCACCCCCCCCTCCTTTCCTCCTTCTCTCCTCTTTCTCTCCCTGGTTCCCTCCACCACCCACACAAACACATGCCACTCGTTCCTTCTGCGTCCACCCTGTGAGCTAGCCACCTGCTCACAAACGTGCCACACAGCTGCTATCCAACAATAACAAATTAACACCCAGTATCCCAAAGAGAGAGAGAGAATACTTCGCTCCAAGGAAAAGAATGTGTGACAGGTATTGTTGTGTAGAAAGGTTGTTTGCTTCATTTCCAGTAGCTTTGTTTAGCTGGCGCTATAACCTAAAACAGTGTCTGCTCCTGACTCAGAACACACACGCACACACACACACACACACAGCCTGGAGCACCATACTTCCTGCCCACCATAATTTTACTTAAGTGGTGTGAGTCAGAGATATCACCATTTTTTCTTTTGCTTTAATTGTTGTTGTTGTTGTTGTTGTTGTTGTTGTTGTTGTTGTTGTTAATGCTAGCCATCTACGCAGAGCGATGGAGCAGTGTGTGAGAATTTAATTTTCATATAACTCACAAACAGACTAAGATCATTCTTAAAATATGACCAATCTCTGTTCTGTCTCCAGGTTTTGTAAGGTTAGCATCTTCTGATTAAAACTGGAGAACTTTAACATTTCACCACAACTGGAAAACAAATTAATGGTTTATACATGGCCTGCAAAACAAATTAAATATGGTTAACGTCTTATTTTAATTTGAACGTTTTACTTAATGTCTTTTGGGGATACATTTCTCCCATTTTATTCAGAGGGGAATTTACATATTCCCTCCATATGAATACAAATGTAATTCAAGATAGCTTTTCTGATGTTAATGCGGTAACAGACAAATTAACGCAATGGCTAGGAGAGGGCAAACCAATGCTACATTAACATAGCCTGTCCAAGAAAAAAGAGAATGGAAGAGTCACCCTGCTAGTCTGACTCGTGTCAAAGTGTGTGTGTGTGTGTGTGTGTGTGTGTGTGTGAGACAGCTGGGGTAGCCTCTCACAGTGTGTGTCCTTTTGTCATAGGTCTTTTCAGAGCACCAGCAGGTCTGTCACTGAGCAACAGCTTGTGTGTGACCTGGGCATGTGCCACACACAAACACACACACACACACACACACACACACACACACAGACATACATGCAATCAAACACACAGACTGACCCTGCTGTTCTGTTTCTCCATCAAAACAATGTTCGCTCAATGACAGCTGAACTCTCTCTCTCTCTCTCTCTCTCTCTCTCCTTCTGGTCCCCTGTTTCTGCAGCAGCTTGGACTTCCTTCAGCAGACTAGTTGTCTTGCTGTTCTGCTCTTTTCTTAAGCCTCGGCTCAGTGTGTGTGTGTGTGTGAGTGCACATGTGGCGTGTGTATACCTGCTGTTCTTCTGAGCTCTGAACATGGTGCAAACGGCCAGGGGTCAACGAGGTCAACTGACAGACGCGTGCTTAAATCTCCAGAGTAAGGCAATCTCCATCCAGAATAAACAGACACACACACACACACACATAGTCAGCGCAAGTCCAGACAGACAGACAGACAGACAGGAAGATTTGATCTGAGCAGATGGACACTGGTGAAGGTTAATTATCTGATGGTATAATATCCTAGACCACCATCAGCCCATCCTTCATACATAAATATATGCAAACACACATACACACACACACACACACACACACACATACATACACACACACATTTACAGTGGAATCCATCTGGAGGAAGACATGGAGGACATGGGTTTGGTGGGTTACGTTCAGAGAAAGAAGATAAAAAAAAAAAACAACAACGGAGAATCAAACAGAGACACAGCTGAAAGAGGATTGTTGATTGTAGTCAACAGTGAGATTTTGACTTCAGTTTAATGATGCAGCCGTGTACAGTTTGGTACACAACGGTTTCCTTAGACACGCAGCAAATCTTCAACACAGTCTGACAAAATAAACGGAGCCATTTTCCCAACGATCTCTAACATGTTTTTGTTTGTTTGTTTTGAGTTGCTGCATTTAATCTCTCAGCATGTTTGGAAGTCTACTGTTTCCAACAAATTCATCATGTCAAAGTTTAGTTCAGATGTTTCACTTGAATGTTAAACAAATTTTAATTTTCATCCTCAGCGACAGAATAGTTTAGTGTAGTTTTGGGGTGGTGGCACAGGGCATGGTGATAAGGGCTTGGAAGATTATAGTTTAATACCTACGGCAGAGATGGAGACACACACCTACATATAGCAGTTTTGATAGAAGTGATGTGTGACAGATAAAGATATCATATTAGATTTAGACATATTTAGATCTGTCTTAGAAGCCTGTCACTTTACACATTCTGAAAAGAGCACGACACGTTTCACACAGCACCAACATAGGCCAAGCAGATAGGTCACTTTGGACAATAGAGACACAGACAGACAGGTCACTTTGGACAATAGAGTCACAGACAGACAGGTCACTTTGGACAATAGAGACACAGACAGACAGGTCACTTTGGACAATAGAGACACAGACAGACAGGTCACTTTGGACAATAGAGACACAGACAGACAGGTCACTTTGGACAATAGAGTCACAGACAGACAGGTCACTTTGGACAATAGAGACACAGACAGACAGGTCACTTTGGACAATAGAGTCACAGACAGACAGGTCACTTTGGACAATAGAGACACAGACAGACAGGTCACTTTGGACAATAGAGACACAGACAGACAGACAGACACCAAAAAGGGGATTACACAGAGACAGATGGGTATAGAATACCCCCCCCCCCAACACACACACATACACATACACATACACACACACACTCACATATACACTCTCACACGTGCACACACACACACACACACTGTGAGGACTGGGTTGAGAAGCAGAGCTCCAGGTCCAGAGTTTGTCATGGGAACCACTTTACTGCAACCTGTATCTGAAAAACTGCCCCATAACAATCAAACTGGAGTCCTGCACTGAGTCTGAAAACTAATCTGTCTGTTGAGTCAAAGCAGAATGCTCACTGAGACTCACCCATTAGATGGTGGGTGGAAATCAGAAGACGTTCGTATTACTGAGTAAATGAGTTTCGGGAGAGCAATAACTCTTAATAACTCTGAAATTGCTTTTCTAAAACCCAGATAAGCACAGGTGTTGTGCTTGTGTGGATAGAGGGAATGAAATGTTGTGTGTGTGTGTGTGTGTGTGCATGTGCGTGCGTGCATGTGCCCCCCCCATTTGGAAACAAATGTAAACACCTCTGTATTTACCTTTTCGGGGCTGAGACTCATTAATAAAATGTTAATCATCAATGCAAGGCATTTCAGTCAGAGATTTGCCTTCATTTTTGCTGTAGAGTGAAATGCGCACAAAGACCCCAGAATCATCATCAACTTCAATTTTAACAATACACAAACTTTCAGTTAAAAAAAAAAAGATGTTTTCCCATTAATTTAGTGTATATAACGTTTCAGATTTAAATTGATGAACAATAGAAGCACATTAATTGGATTTTGGTTGAAAGAGATGATTAATGACTTTCCAATGCCATTACTGTTTCAGCTACAGCGGTCTGGACCTGGCCATTTGAGCTGCAGACGCTTTCACATTTTCCCAGTAACTGAAAAAACAAACTGTTTTGGTACTTATTCGTCAACACTGTTTATAACTGACCAAGGCCAAAAACAGAACATTTATCTGACAGAAAACTGTTTGTTTTATACATCGTTCTACATTCCGTTTGAACTACTGACAGTTTTCAGTTGAAGAAAATCTGGATCCGTTCTGCCGTATAGACACCAAAGGCAAAGAGGAACACTACATTTCACCTTGTTGAATAATTATTTTGACCACCAGATGACGACAAAGAATAAGACACCGCATGAAACAAATGGCAAGCGGAATCATAAACACTCTCAAGACCACGTACAGCATCCCACTGGTAAAATTTTGTGGGCTGCACTTCTCGTTCAGTAATTTGGTCAGTGGGAGAGCGGATCGCTCATGCATTTTCATTCTTCGGCCAAGTTATAAACAAGATGTTTCCCTCGCGCAGAACCTACTCAAAATTTATCAGGATTCAAAGAGTAGTACCAAGTAACGCAGATTTACAGGGGGTGTGGTGGTATCATATGCATGTTGTTGTTGCTGTTGTTGTGTGAGAGAGTGTGTGTGTGTGTATGTGTGTGTGTGTGCGTGCGTGCGTGCATGTGTGTAATGAAAGATTTCATGTAGTTTTCTATATTTAACAGTAGATATCTGAGCATATTGTCATCGTGGATATATAATTCTGATCTAAACAAGCCTACAAAGTATATATGTAGTTTCAGGATAACTCACCTTAGATTAAAAAAAACATGACACCAACTTCAGCAACCATGAGAACCAGACTGTGATGTTGTAGTAAGTTACCATGACAACCAAGCTTTGAGTCTGACAAATTGTAGTCTTGAGTGTGAATAGATGCTGAGTCTTCTACAAGACGGGAGTGTCAGTTTATAGGCTCTCACTCAGGTCCTGATCAGAGCAGGGGCTTGAATGGAACATAGCATACACAGCAGTCTCTTAAGACCAGGTCTAAGTTAGGGTGAATCCCCACCCCTCCCTTTCGTGTTTAAGTGTGTGTGTGTGTGAGAGAGAGATAGAGAGAGAGGGTGAGAGAGAGAGAGAGATTGGTACTTCAGGCTGCCTTCTCTTACCCTTCAGGAATGCAAACCTCTAGCTACGGTAGGAGCCTTTTAGCAAGCAAATGGACAGTATAGATTTTCATCAGAACACACACACACACACACACACACACACACACACACACACTACCTGTCATTTACACTACAGTGCAATGCTGGATGCATTTTATTGTGAGAGAGAGAGAGAGAGAGAGAGAGAGAGAGAGAGAATGCATTTCTAAACCTTTTAACATTTATTCAGATGAACTACGAATGCAGTACTTTTCATTTACGTCGATTTACTTTGATACTTAGATCGTCGTTTAACAATAAATAATTTGACATTTGATAATTTGAGTAAATCATAAGTATATTGGAATGGTTTAGAATAGATAAATTATTTATGAAATACTATTGAATAAGATCATAAGCAGAAATGAACCCTCTAAAAAGCGGCAAGACTGGCCATCATGAGCAATAAGGCTTTTTCTTGCAACATAACAATTTATCTTAAGTTATTACGCTCGAATAAGAGGCAGGTCACTGAAATCCAATCCAGCGCCGGACCCAGTGGGCTGTCTGCGGGAGTCCTGCCAATAAACCAAATTTACTGTCAGATGTGAAGTGGCTGGTTTACCCCTGAGCTGAGCTCTTAGACTTTCTGTGTGTCAAAACAGTGTCTCGTAGCATTACCCCTAATTACAGTTCGTTCTACAGAGCGAAAATAGGGTAAGTCCCTTTGAGAGAGAGAGAGCGAGAGAGAGAGAGAGAGAGAGTTGGAGGAGGGGGCTGTATCTTTTGGCATCTCTCCCCACCCCTATCTCTTTACAGGACTGCCAGCCCGTCTAGTGGTATTCCAGGAATGCGATGAACATGGCGGCCGCTATGAAGGCACAGAAAACCGGACTGTTAGAACTTAGGATCACCGTCGACCGCTGGATCCGTGTGCTAGCTACCTTAAACGAGGACGCTCTAATTCTCAGCCCCGGGGAAGTCGCCGATGAACATGCTAAAACCAGTCCGACCCCCGCCGGGGCAGTCAATGGAGACCCGGCCAACCTCAGCGTGTCCCCTGTCCCGGAGACGATCACTAACGTAAAGCGCACGGTCCGAGTGACGAAGCAAGACGTTGGGGGTCTAGGGATAAGCATTAAAGGTAAAGAAATTGTAGTCGCGTTTTTATACGGTTAGTCTACCCAATGTTTATTAAAAACGTTGGGTTTTCAAAAGTTCTTCAAAGTACGAAAAACTTCAAATGTAGCGTACGGTCCTGACATAACGGGAAGTGCCCAGGTAATCACATATTCCATATTATAAGGACAGAAGGACAAATTTAGGCTCTTGCAGATGAATTACTCTGAGAGCGTCAACGCGAAATTATTTGGGAAATCAGACGTGAGAACTTGTTTATGCCCTAGAGACTCTTCCTTTTTCTAGATTCATAGAGAAATAATATTGGTCGAGGAATGTAAGGTTCATTAAGTGATGTTTATTACAACATCGCGCTTGTAGGTTTCAAGATCAGATGTCTAATCTCTGTAACTTTAAGACTTAGGCTACTCCTTAAGCGCACTTCCAGCTTCGGAAAGTCTTATCGACAGTTAAAAGTGAGCACGGGTGATGTACCATGTAAGAAAAACTGTATCTGTTAATTTCCTGCTCTTCTAAACGACTGTAATACATTTTTACTCATGACTTATTTCGTCAGAAAGCAGAAGATAGGTGGTACGGTATCCTTGATGATTCAGACTTAAATTTGAATTGATACGTGAGGGATAAACTCACGCACCAACATACTTTAAACATGTTGAAGAAACAGCATCAACAGTTGCTATAAAACCCAAAGTTATTGAATAGAGTAATACTGTAATGCTGTAAAATTCACTGTTGTTTCCAATGCAGTGGAACTTTCTTTTCCAATAACTCTTAATGTTATTGGACAGAACAACATTCCTGCAATTTTTGTATCTCTTCTAACATACCTGCACCTTTGTGTGTATTGTGTGCATTGCATATGTGTGGTATCCAACTGTCGGACAAATGAGCATGTGTGAGCATGTGCTGTGTGTGTCTGTGCACACGTGCACACACACAATCACACACACACATACAGGAGGACTACATGTGGGTAATGTCATATTGACCATAGGGAAAAATGTATATATAGCCCCAAGAAAAGACATAATCAAAAATGATAGTTTAAGATTTGCCAAAGTTATACAAAGAACTGAAAATGTGTGTGTGTGTGTGTGTGTGCGCGCGCGCGTTTGCAAATGCACTGGAGCCTGTGTGTCAGTCTTCCGTGTCCCTAGCTGTTAGTAGTGGGGTGGTTTGCTAATGGGAGGTAGGGGTGCATGGGGGGAGGGGTCTGAGAAGGGCAGCTGACACTCTAGTACCAACAGCTGATCAGAAAAGTACCCGTCATGCTCAGCGTTGTCACTGGCTTAAGATGAAAGCTGTAGAACACGAGCAGGGAGGAGAGGAGGCTGTGACTGTTTATTTTAGGGAGCCCACCCTGGCACAGAGAGAGAGATAGAGAGAGAGAGAGAGAGAGTTCTGACCTTGTGTCGAGTCCAAGCTGGAGTTCTATGACTATATTTACTGTAGTTCAGGCTTGTGGTCCCATAGCGCTCTTAAAGAGTGCCCTCACAGAGAGCAAAAACTTACCCAAACTCTTAGTCACCCTTTCCACCCTATCGTCTTTTCCATTGGTTTATGTGGGTTGGCCAGATCATTGGACGACAAAATTACTAAGATAGAGGGATCTGGTTTACCATACAGCTGTTTCTTCAACCCTCATTTACCTCATTTTAAACTCGTTGGGGTGCACTTAGGGAGGTTGTCATACACATAATCCATAGCAATGACCACACTCTGCCCCAGTGCTCTCCATCTCCTTAGCTTTTTCTGCTGCACGTTGCCTATTTAAAGAGATTCAGAGATTCGATGAGAGATGAGGATGTAGGAGATTGGCACTTCTTATATACAACAAATACAACTTCTTATACTATTGTACGAAGGACATTAAGTAATAGTTATAGCTGCTTTATGGTGGTAGCTGCGTTGATGCTGATGTTTGTTGGACATTACTTCATGATATGAAAGGCAGTGACAGTTTGTGTGTAAAGAAAAAGCCTCAAGCATGTTCCTGAGTGAAGAGCTTTTGTAATAAGGCTAGAGATGAAGCCAGAAGAAGGCTGTTTTCTTCTCTCCTCAGACACCGTGGCCTCTTTCAGGGTTAAAATATCACCCATTTCAATCTCTTTTATTACACGTATGAATTTCTCATGTGACCCCATTCCTGAAAGGTCACACTGCACCACGTTTATGCTGCAGTGCTGGAGTGTTTGTCCAGGGAATGAATTACTGCCTGAGAACTGACATTGTGTAGCTGAGGACATCTGGGAGGTTGTCTAGGGAGTGTTTGCATCAGACTAATTCGTAAAACGTCTTGGTAATGTCGAGTCATCCTGCAGGATAACATCATCATCAATGCCTGTGTTTTCCCTTGGAGAAGTCATTGGCAAAGAAGTGGTTTCGCTAGCACAAGATCAGAGTGTTTAAGCATTAGCATGTTTGTACAGGCTATCTCGGCAGGGGTGTTGGCAGAGAAATGATTGATAGAGACCTGATGGCTGATTAGAGGGTTTACTGCTTTCTGAACAGTATCTAGGGCAATGACAGAGCACTAGCTCTGGGAGTTGTAACTGTCTTTAAAGGCCAGAGGTCATTTGCATTAGGGATAAGGAAACTGCAAGTAGCTTAAGGATAATTAACAGATTTTTTTTTCTCACAAGTAAGATCCTAACTGTGATTACGCCAATCCAGTTTCAGTCTTGATGCTATCTGGAAACAACCCCCCCCCCTCAAAAAAAAAAAAAGTAGCCGCTCTCTAATTATACCATGCAAACCACTGAGTAGTTTTCAGATCCCACAGTCCAAAGCTCTTTTAATGTCCATACCAAGACCTCTTGAATCATCAGAAGAACTTTTAAGACTTTGGAACCTTTGGAAACAGACTTTGGAAGATTTTGGATTAGAATTGTTTCGCAATTCTGATCCAGACAGAGTAACAGAACATGTTAGCATGTCCCTGCAAATGTCACACACAGGTCAGAGGTCAGAATGCGGTGCAAAAAACCACAGTGGAATTCGATCGATCCTGCAGTGTTCTGCCCAGAACACAGATTTTAAGAATCAAATCTGAATGTTTTTGTACAGGTCCACTGTTAAGCATTTAGCACTCCAAGCAAAATGACAGCATTTACAGAATCAGTTAACAATATATTAAGTTTCACAATGATTACCTTTTCCCTACAAAAGGAAAATACCACTTTTTGTAGGGTATAACATCTACCACACTCCCTTACCACTTTGGAGAGCCATTAATAGCTTCTCACTTCAGTATCATAAACTGTACAAATCTGTACAGACAACCATGATTTGTAATTAAAAAGCCTTTTCCCCACATTCTTCTGTACTCTGTATTCTTCTGTGTTCTGTCCTTTCGGTAGTTTTACAACTTTGTACATCTTGTTTACACAGACTGGAGAACTTAACGGTACAGTGAAAGAACCATGACTAAAATTCTTAAGGGATGCAAAGATTCTTTGTCACATTTTTCGGAGAAACCAGATCCTGGTCTTAAAAGACACACATGAATAAACATCATACCCTGGTGCTTTCCCAATGGAACGGAGCTGGTAGAAGACAGCTCGAGAGTTAATGTGATTTAATCTTCTCTCACAAACATTACTCATCACCCTAGAGGCCAAAACCTTCCTGACGCTTGACATTCCCCACAATATTTCCTGTGGCTACCATAAGAGGAAGTGACAACTTTTTCTCTCTGTCTAATTTGTCAGTCTTAAACTCAGTGTCAAATGTGGAAGTAAGGAGTGGAAATCACACTAAAAACAAGCAAGATCCTCAGCTGATGGCGCCCAATGATAAACTGGTAGAAATAACTGCACAATCCTCATTTTCGTAAAGTTTATTCTGCTGTCTTACATGTAATTACAGTAATGAGCACATTTAAAAAATACAGCAAGTTATCACTTTTATTATTTAAAGTTAAGATGCTGATCTTTTTCAAGCATTGTTCATTTTATCAATGCTTATTTTACAATGTATTGTCAACAGTCACTGGAGTGGTTGCAGTTTTTCAGAATCTCGCCCTTCAAAATGTATTCCTTTGTCTCCAGTCATGATCCTTTGGATTTACTCAATCACTGCTGGTTGCATTTACTTAACAGAGATCAATCCTTCAAGTGAACATTTCTTACAACTGAAAAATCATAATCTTTTACATATCACATATTGATAGGTGTATTTTTATGCTGTCTTGTGCCATGCGTGGCAGAGGGTGTATGTAATAGGGGTGGGACGATATACTCAGGCCACAAGACAGGATCATCCTTGATACAGGGTTCACAAGACAATGCAGTCTTGATACTCTTATCAAATATAATCAAACTAAATGGGTAGCCCAGCATTACCATCTAAACTGAAATGTAACAAATTCCAACAGACAAAACTTACATTCAAAGTAGTTTTAATGGCAGAAAACAGGGCTATTTTGTTAGCTAGTCACAACTTCAAAACAAACATAGCCTACATGGCAGAACACACACCTGTGCTTGCTCTCAGTGTATTATGAAAAAAACAAAAAATCTAAGATAGGAGGGCTGCTGCATGGCTGGAATAATCTAATCTTCTTACAAGATCTTCTACAGAAAAATTAACATATTATTTTTGGGCAGTAACTGAGACCTCTGAGAACTTACAATGTCTCCTGCCATTGAAAATACTCGTTCACTTGGAACTGAGGTTGCTGGTATGGACAGGTAAGCTTTGGCCAAAACCGAAAGATGAGGAAAGGTGAGAGCATTTTCTTTCATCCAAGATAGTGGACTGCTGTTTAGGGGGGATTGGTTGCCCCGTCCTGAAAATGTCAGTCTTGCTCAGTATACTATTTGTTGACTCTGGTTCTGATGTGGAGAATGAAGCTCCAAGGAGATCCTCCAAGGCAATCCTCTTCTGCCTCCTGTGCTGCATGCTCAGGGTCTATTTCACCAAGTGTGGAGGGACCTGCTGCTTCATCCAGTACTCTGTCCATGGTTTGGGAGTTCTCAAAAGAATAAGACATTAAAATCCTGTTATGAAGCAAACTTTACTTTGTTTACAATTCAACAATTCAAATATTCGTCCTTCTGGCGACAATTTTTAAAAGATTTAATGGCTTAACTTTTAAACCTACAACTGCGTGCAGTCAGATAAATATCAAAATGGGCTGCACAGAAATAAACCATATGAGCAGCTCTTCAGTGACTGATGAGCTTACCTCAATTTGTCTCAAATGCTGTGCCTCTACATGTAGACGGACGAACACCGCCTCTCGCTGTGCGTCATTTAGATGTAGTAATGAACTGAGCCTTGGGTCCAACGCTGTGCTCCCCTGTAGGAAGTCTTCGATATCTCCCATGTATCTGTCGATAACATCGTCCAGTATGGCTTTTTTCATGGCGGCCACAGTGGATGAATCTTCATCTTTTGGAACCATGCTTTTGCCCAAGGTAGCACATTAACATTTCGTAGGAGCTATTCCATCTAGTAGCGACATCCATGATAAGTTTGTGCTGTGGAAGATGTTGAGCAGCCTGTTTGGAAGTCAGAATAGCAGCCGCTGTTGGACTCCGGTGTAAAAAATGTTGTAACACTTTTTACCCATCCAAACAGCTGAGCCGCTCGTGTCACTTGAAGGCCCCGCGTAGTTGCCAAGTTCAATGAATGCGCGAAGCACTTCATGTGTGGCGCAAGTCCACTCTCCCTCACAGCAACATCCATATTCAGTGCATTGTCCGTCACAACAGCAATGCTACAGTTAGGTTTCTCCAGCTCCCATTTGACAATAGCAGCCTTCAACACCGTGCCTATATTTGTGCCAGTGTGTGACTCAAGAGCTGGCAGGTTTGTAGCACATAGTTCTCCATCTTGCAGTTCTTACTGATGGCATGAGCAGTACTAGTAATGTAGCTCTGTGTGGCACAAGACGTCCAACCATCCCATGTCAGGGCTACACTCTCTGCCCTTTTCAGATTCATCTTAACTCGCTCTTTAACGTCTTTGTACATATTTGGTACAACAGTCCGAATGAAGTGTGCACGAGAGGGAATCTTATACCTGGGTTCTAGTGTGTTCAGGAGTCTTTGGAATCCTTGGTTTTCAGCCACAGAGAATGGTCCAAGATCTTGGGCAATTTATAGGCCAATGCATTCCATTATCTCATTTGCTCTCTGACCAGTGGGGAAGAGATGCTGCAAATGCTTTGTGGAGAGTAACTTGACCTTACCCAGGTAATGGTTTCTCCTTTACAGCACTCTTGTGATGTCATGTGATGTGCTTAGCCATGCTTGTTGTATTAGATGATGTGTAAAGCAAAACTAGTTTGCAGATCTTACAAATAGTTTTATCCTTCTCCACTACCTTATCATCATGTCGCACCGGAAATCTGAAGTATTGCCACATGAATTATTTAAATTGTGCTGGTGCATCACATATATCTGGCTTCATCCTTAATTGAGTGAGACTGGCTAACTAGAATGTGTTCATCTCTGTGTGCAAATGATGAGACCGTTGTATCACATCGAAAGTGCTAATGGTCGCCCCCGGTGTGGTAGCGGTGTAATTATTATCATTTTGCTTAATGTCATTTCACTACTTAAATCACGAAGGCTTTTTTGCATAACAGAGCCAGATGAAAATATCGTGACTGGTCACGAGATATTTCGACACATTTTTGTATATTGGTGTATCGTGTCTTGAGAGTATTGTCGCACCCCTAGTATGTACACTTATTCTAACAATGAAAGGTTCAAAATTGGCCTTAAAATTAAATTTAACCAATAGCAACTTAAGCAGTAGCTAGCAGTCAACAGCAGTACGTGACGTTCACGCCCGGATCACCGCACAGGCTTCATATGGCTTAAGCCTAGGGGCCCCCACGCCCCCGCGCCTCGGAGGGGGCCCCCGATTGGTCAAAAGAAAAAAATATATATCATATTCATTAGCTCAAAATCACGCCCCCGCCGCACAGGGGGCCTCCAATTGGTCAAAAGAAACAAAAACGTATTATTCATTGACGCAAAATGAATATTTAAATAACCGGACACTGATTGGTTATGGGGAATCCGCCTTTCATATATAAACGTTAGGCGTCACGTACTGTGTCAGTCTGTAGTTGAACAGCGACAGTACTTATGAGCGAAAGAAAATACGAAAGCGGTGCCCAAAAGCGCAAAGCGCAGCGGCAAAAAGCCCAACGAGGCCAAGCTCTCTTGAGCAATATGCCGAAACTGACCGGATTTTTTAAACCGAGTGAATGCCAGTCGGCAAGTGAGCATGGCTCCAGTGCATCCACGCTAGCTAGCGTGGATGCACTGGAGCCATGCTCATCTTTAGCAGCTGAGGCTAGCTCTGATGAGGGCGAGGGACCATCCCTTTCTGACCACCCCGTCCTATTCCTGGATGCCCCAGCAACTAGTTACCCAAACACAAGCACACACACACACAGAGACGACGACACTGATATTCCCGATCCCGAAAGTATCACTCAAGCATCTAATTCCACCGAAATGCAACATGTGGATCCCCCCTTTGATTCGAACTCGTGCAACGCTAGCGTATCTGATCAGGCGGCTGCCTGTGATGTGCCGGCGGGACAGAGCCAAGTTGATGCTAACTTAAATTCAGATCCTGGCTTTTGGGGTGAAATAGATGAGTGTGCTAGGAAATACTGGTTACGAATGGGACCTGATAAGTGTTCATTAGATTTTTCAAGTCTAATTGATGACTTTTCTGCAAGAAAAGCTAGGAGGGCAAACTTTTAAGAATTATAGGCTCACTGGTTGTTGTTGATCATTAGTTTTCTTTACCCTGTCTTCAATATCTTTCATTATATCTGGCCTACATATATCATACATGTACATTCAAATATTCAGTTGCATTAGTTGTGATAAGTTGTCAATTCCTTGAGTTTTAGCTGTTCTGTTTCACTGGCCCAAAAGACCAGAGTTTAATAGTTTAAAATAGTTTGAAAAAAAAAAAATAATAATATAAAAAAAAATAAAATAAAAACAACAAAAAAACACACAAAAACAACAAAAAACAAAACAAAAAATATCTATCTATCTATCTATCTATCTATCTATCTAGGCCTATCTATCTATCTAGGGCTATCTATCTATCTATCTATCTAGCTAGCTAGATGAAATAGATGTAGCCTAAGGTGGGCGGACGAGGGACGGGCAGACGGGGGACCGGGAACGGGGGTGTTGGGGGGGGGTCGGGGGCCCACAGCAGCTTGTAGCCTAGGGGCCCCTGACCATGTTAATCCAGCCCTGGTGACGTTAGTACATCTATGGTGGCGTCATTCCCTCCTGTCCCCATCTTGCACCTCATTTGCATTCTCGCAGAGAAGTGATCTTTCACCTTTGGGGTTCTCTGTGGTCTCCAATGCCATTCTCAGTTTTTGTCAAAAAACCCTGGTGTCCTCTCCCGGGTTTGGCCAGCTGAAGTAGGTGCATCTTTTAATTAGCTTTCGCATCCTTTGGTAAGGGGACAGCTGGTGGTGTGGGATGTCCTCGAGAAAAATCAGAATCAGAACATCTTTATTCTCATCAAAAAGTCGAAAACTGGCCAACTGAATCTCCTTAGAACACCAGTCACTTCTCAGGTAGTTGTGGGTGATCACACAAATGGTCTTGCGGCTGCTGTATATGCCATCCACAATGTTTTCAATGATTGGCTTTCCTGGCTGGAAGTCTCGGTGATGTAAGCATAGCTTCCAGCCCTGTTCGCCTTCCATGTTTGGCAGAAGCTCTCTCAAGATCAATGGTTCATCTTGGGCATTGTAGGAAACAAATGCATCATATTGGAAATCCTTCTGTTGTTGCTTTTGTTTCTTGTTTTCGTAAAGGTAAGCCAAAAAGAGGTAGTATGTGTACACCAATTGCCATCGCAGGAAGTGGTACACAAAGGAGACAAGGAGGATTAAGATGACTGTGGAAAAGTTGCACAGGAAGCAGATGAAATTGTAGTTGATGTTGCAGGATTCAGTACTGAAGACTGCTAGACTCATCCCACTGAGTGTGGTTGGATAACTACAGGTATATCTACTGAAGTGAAGCACTTGAGTGTGATTGTCTTTAACTGCCCAGTCTACGAACCAAGCATTGCTACCGACACAGGTGAAGCTGTTATTCTGCAAATCAAGGTATTCTAAATGAGGGAGGGAATTAATCAAAGTCTGGTTGATTGACTGTAGCTGGTTACCAGAGGCTCTTAGGACAGAGAGTCTGGAAAAGTTTGCATGGATCAGAAAGTCTAAGGATCGGAGCTGAACTCTACCCAGTTTGAGTTTGCTTAGTCTTGGTATTGGGTGGAACACTTCAGATGTTAATGCATTTTTGCCACTAAAAACATTCTTTGTGAGGTCTAAGTATGAAAGTTTGGGGTATATTTGAATGTCTCAGGGTGCAGATACTTAATATTCAGGTTTCCTGCAGAGAGTTGTTCTAAAGATGCCAGACCTTCTAGAAGATTTGAAGGCATTTGTTTTAATCCACGGTGCTGGCTATTTAAATCCAAAAATTTTTAGGGCCCTTAACTTTATGAAAGGTGGGTTTTTAAGTTGATCACTTTCATATGATATGAAATTACTAGTCAAGTCAAGCCTCATTAGTTTCAGACATACCTGAGAAAAACTGTGGATCATTTAACACTTTACTTGTGAGTTTGTTTGAGGAAATCAATAGTTCTGTCAAATTTTCTAATCCTGTAAAGGCGTTTCTCTCTATTTTAAAAATTTGATTGTCTACAACACTCAAAAATTCAAGGGAATATAATCTCTTGAAAGTCTCCCTCTGAAGAGCACCTAACTTGTTAAATCTTAAATTCAAGATCCTTAAGCTTTCTGGTCCATTGGTGAAGGACTGAGCGACACTCAAAATCTTATCAAGTGAAGTTCCTCTTGATTTTTTAGACTACTGAACAAACATGGATTGATTGTTTTAATTGCATTATTATTTAGGTAAAGCCACCTTAACTGTGTAAAATTGGCAAAGTCAGAGCATTTCAGATCAGTAATTTTGTTTTTATGGAGATCAAGTAATTCTAATGTTGGAAGAACATGTAAAGGACTGACTTTAGTCAAAGAATTCCATTGCAGTCGCAACACCCTCAGTCCTCTCAGGCTTTCAAATGATGGCTGAGAAATCTGTGATATAGAATTGTTTCTCAAGTGTAGTTCATTCAGAAATGAGCAGGACCTAAAAATGTCATTAGTGACAGAGGACAGATTATTATTCTCAAAGTGAAGAATCCTCAAATTAGGTGAACATACATTTTGCATCAAGAACTCTGCTCTTAATTTTAAGACATCATCGACTCTTAAATTTGTGACAGAGGTGAAGCCTCTAAAGATGGCACTAATTGCTTCCTCAGATAGTCCACTCAAATTGAGGGTTTTAACAGAATTCAGAAATGCAAGGTCCAGAACAATCCATTCCAGGTTTCCATTGTGACCGCAGTGGGAAATGTCCAAGACGTCAAGATTTGGAAAAATGTTTTCTCTCATCTGAAACAAAGTAAAAGGGTTCCAGGACAGATCCAGTTTTTTCAGCGTCATGGAAGTTGTCAAAAGGTCGAATGAGTGGAAAATATGAAAGTTGTTTTTGCTAACATACAGCTCTTGTAATGTGGGTGATTCAAGCACTGGTCTAAGCTTTTCGATGCGCTGCATCCTGTTTTTGGTTAGATTCACAATGATCATATTTGAGAGGGAAATGAAAGCAGATGGTTCAATGGTTTCAAGCTCATTCTGGTCAAGCCTCAGATGAAGCAGGTTTGTAAGACCCCGTAGCATGTTTTGGGAAACTCTAGATAACTTGTTCTTGGATAGATTTAGCTCCTCCAGGCTGGTCATGTCACTTAGAGCAGAACTCTGTATTTTAGGGATGGCATTATTAGAAGCGTTTAGAAATGTAAGGTTCCTGAGAACATTCACCATAATCCTAGAGATCAAATTGAAAGATATATCCAAAGCTTTGACTTCTTGGGGTATTGATGATGGGATTGTTGTAAAACCCATTTTATAACTGAGAACTTTTAAACTGCCCCGGTCATAGACAGTGTTGGCAACTGTGCAGTTTGTCAAAGAAAACCCTGTGGTTGGTGTAATAAGAACACAACAAAATGAAACAAAACAGAGAAGAGAAAGTATGAATCAGTCCTCTTGTTGCCACGAATAGATTTCCATTTTAATATTAAGTCCCATCATCACCTTTAGACGATGAAACAGAGCTTCAGTGTCCTTGATTCCACAGCTAAACTCATCCACTATGTCAATCCAGAATGGTCCACTCATTATCTTGAAAAAAAAATCTTAAAACTTGACCTAATTGTTTGTTTCATGAAAGCTTTGATATTCTACTCTGGCATTTTAACAACTCATTAATGCAAGCTAAAAACCAGGACAATATTGAATCAGTCAATATGTGCTTCACAATGTATTACATTTACATTTGCTGTTTCAGTTAACAGTAAATTACTTGTAGATTTCTTGTTCACAGGATTGCCTTAATGAAACATAATTATATATCTCCCTGCAGACTAAAAAATAATTTTCCAGAGAAACAGAATAGGAAGTATGACTTTCACTACCTCCTTTGACCATAGAGTTTCAATTTTTCCTCATAGATTTGTAAGTAAATGAATAAAGTTGCACTAGCACAAAACTGAGTTGATCCTGCAATTTTCAGTATGTTTACATACTCATAGATCATTTACTTGTTCAATGTGTTTCAGAGGTCAGAAGTCACACAGCCATTATGTTACTTCCATGAAAAACTTGGTCAAATTACAGGATACATGAGTGAAATAATTACACTGTTTAGAATCAGTACAAATAAGTGTTATGTTAGTGTAAATATTTAAAAAATCAGTGACATACCTTAAAGTATTCCTTAAAAACGCTGAATCTTTGATTAAGTGCTTAGAGATGTAGTTCCATGCCAAACATTTGACACATTGCTCAATGATCTGAGTCTCACTTCCTAAGGTGCACTTCCCCCATGTGAAACATGGATACGATTTAAGTTTAGAGTTGGTAGAAGTCCACTCGTGTTTATGTCTTTACAATTCATTAATGAAAATTTTTGCAGCTAGGGCAGTGATGGAGAAAAATAAAAGTAGAGTAACTTGCTCAATTTTTATTAACCGTTTGACTACCCCTTTTATTCAGCTGATAATGGTTAACTGATATGATGAAATCATTCCAGAATAGCAACAAGTAGGCTGTGACCATATCAACAGAAGGCTTTATTAAAGCATGCTACAGAATAACATGATACTCTCATTGGCACTAAGGAAGTCTGATCAAGAGCAGTTGAATTATGAAGAAACAGTTCATTCAAATGACACTTCAGCAGTCTCTCATATGAAACACTATGGTTTTCATTTAAACATTGTGTAGTCCAGTGATATATGGGAAGTATTGTTAACCTCTTCAGAATGACTGAGTTAGAGGGATTTCAGATACAGAAAGCTCCGAAAGCAAAAAAAATAAAACTGTTAGCAAATATTAACTTCTTGTGCCGCAAAAGCCAAGTCTTACATGGCCAAACAGTTCAAATATTTCCACAGTATATCTAGTGTATTCTAGTGAGTATCTAGTGAGTTTGACAAGCTCATGTGGATCACGCTGCCCTACAACATTATTCATAGACTGTCTTAGTAGTCTGTTGTAAGGATTCTACGCTGACATTTGTGTTTATACAGAACAAAAAAAATGAAAATTGGGTTATAAAAACTGACAAACTGATAATGCAAATCCAGCATGGATTGCACCTACTACACACTATTTGCATTGCTAACTTCCATTTGTCTTTCAGTGTGTGTTTTTTTTTTCTTTTAATCACCTCAGATAAACCTGAGCCATCACTGTGTGCATAATCATTTGTGGTTTGTTGTTGTGTTACATCTACAGAAACTTTCAGCTCTGTTCATCTTCAACCTGGAGCATTTTCACGACTTTTCAACTGGGCAGAGGCAAAGGCATAATAGGAAGCAGTTTGAAGGAAGGATAAAATCATTAATTTGCACATACCATATACATATTTGTGTAAAAAAAAACTCATATACTGATTTCACACAGGGGAGGTGGAGGTTCTTTCATCCCAAATGGTCAGACATGATTTAGAGTAAGACAAGATAAATAAAGTCTTTTCCAATCAGTACAGCAGTTTCAAATATTAGCTCTGATAATTAGATGTTTAGGTGACCCATCTGGTTGCTTTGAGAAAAAAAAAAGACTTAAACAGCTGAATATATATTAATGCATAATTGTGCTGTTGGCAGGTGGCAAAGAGAACAAGATGCCAATTCTGATCTCGAAGATCTTTAAGGGCCTGGCGGCAGACCAGACGGGGGCTCTGTACGTGGGCGATGCCATTCTCTCCGTAAACGGCTGTGACCTGAGAGAGGCCACTCATGACGAAGCTGTGCAGGCCCTCAAGAAGACTGGCAAAGAGGTCATCCTAGAGGGTAAGCAACCATGGATATAGCTGTGTGTGTGTGTGTGTGTGTGTGTGTGTGTGTGTGTTAGTGGGTTCGCTGTTTTGATGGCTGCCATAATCTGACAAAAAGAGAGGTTTTTTTTTTTTTTTTTTTTTTTTTTTTTATATTTAGTGAGGTATTACTACTGCATGATGTTATCAAGATGACAGATATTCGGATGAAGATATATACAAGAAATGTTCTGCTATTAGTGACAGGGGAACAATGACATGAATGAAGACCTATTTTCTTCCTTTTGTTTATTTAATATGCATGGAAGGAAATCATCAAAGAAGATAGTGGTCTAAGATCACAGTTTGATACTGCATTACAGTCCCCACAAAGCATGGAAAAAAATCTGTCTCAGAGTCCCCACAAAGCAGGGGAAAAATCTATCTTAGAGTCCCCACAAAGATGGCATAGCATGGATAGATGACAAACATATAACAGAGCAAGAAAACAAAAGCACAGATTAATGTGGGCCCACAATGAGATTACACTATTAAAAGTGTTCTCTTACTAGTTTCCCCTTCAGTATTAGATTCAAAATGGCTCTTGGTGAAACTGTAGGAGTAACCCATTGCACAGAGCCAAAATGACTATGTATGTTCTCCTCCAGTTATTTAGAAACATTACACCATGGTGCAGACAGGAGCTTTATGAAATTTATTTCAAAAAAGGCAATGCCTGTTTTGACTCAAACAGGAGTGAACCTACCCTTGCAGTACGGGTGTTCTGTGGTTCATATGTCTTGGGGTTTTGTGCTGTGTTTGTATTTAGCATGTGTAAATTTGCACCAACTGAATCATTGGTGTTGTGTTTCTGTGACAGTAACAGTGACCTTGTAATGTGCAACAAGATAATGAAATGAAACAACGCAATAAATATTTATATATATATATATATATATATAGAGAGAGAGAGAGAGAGAGAGAGAGAGAGAGAGAGAGATAGATAGATATATATATATATATATATATATATATATATATATATATATATTTGGAGACACTGACACACAGAGAGAGAGAGAGAGAGAGAGAAGGTCAGGTGGATTTGATCATAAAATATAAAACATTAAAGTCATAAAGTCACTAGTGGCTCAGGAAGTGGTTTGAGTGTGTGTGTGTGTGTGTGTGTGTGTATAGAGAGAGAGAATGATCATATTTGGAGCATGAAAAATATTGGTAATGAAGCAAAGGACATGGCCTTTCTGTCAGAGACATAAAGTGGATCCTGATCAAGTGGACTCTCAATGACTGTCACTTATCCATTGAAAATAGTAAGACATAGAGAGTGAGGGAGAATTTCCACGGACTCACCATAAGGCAGAAGATGCATCAACCATGTCCTCAAATCAACACACTTTCCCATGAAATAATACAAATTTCAGCCACAGACCAGCTCATTATGTCCAGACTAACAAGGATCAGGGACAATGTGAGTGGATTGTCTTGGCTTGTAAAAAGCATTTTTTAATGTTTCACTGTTCATAGTAGCAAGAGTAGAACTGGAAGTGTGGTAACATTGTATTTAAAATGGAAGATAGATAGAGAGAGAGAGAGAGAGAGAGAGAGAGAGAGAGAGAGAGATCCTCTACTGAACTGTCTCTCAGACTCCAAAAGTCTTAAAGGGGAAATTCACACTGTTTGACATATGGGTTCATTGTAATAGTAACCTCAAGCTGCCTGTCAGTGACTCAGCCTCTTTAATCAAACGCTTTTCATTGTATTTACTCACTTATTTTTTATTTATTTGTCTATTTATTGTTCATGTCATCAACAAGAGCCATTCTCTGTCACAACATGAATTACACTGAAAATCATATTTATTTACTATGCCTTGAAAGGGATGGGGACTGTGTTGGCCAAATAAAGTTCCAAATAAATGATTTTTAAAATGTCAAATGGGTAAAATAAAATTTTTAAAAAAAGGACAGATGTCTTGCCAGCAGAGGGTTTTACTAGCTTTTTTTACTAGCTTTTTTTTCTACCTCATTTGTTTTCACTGTTGGTTGGGTGAAGCAGTGATTTTTAGACACTGCATAAAGCTATTTTAGCTTTATCAACCCAGGAATGCTACGCATCGGTATACTTATGGAATATCAAAACCTAAATGACAATAAACATTGGCACTTATTGGTCTACTGAAATAACCAATCAAAAAGATGCTTTGACAATTTCATTACATGGAGGAGATTGTTAAAATGGGCTCTTTCCATCTGCTGGGCAAGGTCTTACTTTGAAGGCCAGGGAAGCGTTCTGTCTTAGCAGCAGCGGGACAGAAATGCGTAAAAGAAAGCCCTGCTGACCTTCACACAGTGCAAATGGGGACTTTTGTATGCCAGACCCACAAAAGGGAACCAACATGAGCCTAATAGTTATAGGGACGTCTATGTAAGTGATGGCCTGAGGTGGGCTTTGGGCTCTTTTGTAAATGCCTCGGTGTGATTTTGCTGACCACCCTGTCTCTGAGAGGTCAGGAAAGTTGGAGTAGCTTTGTTCCACGTTAGCACACACGTGACCATGTTTACACTCTATGTAGCCAAATTAAGCAGCATGTGTACCAATAAATAAATAAATAAAAGAGACAAGTGTTTTTCTAGTTTACTGCGTTTTGATTGAGTCGTGTTTCCGTAGCATGGCCACTAACAGGCATACTAATGAGACATGTTGACTTGAACTGAACTGAACTGAAATTGGGGGGAGGGGAGAGAGAGAGAGAGTTTACAGTTTACCATAAGCTGACTTGTAGAGTCCATAGAACTCACTGAAAAGAACTGAAGACTGAATGTGCTGATTTTTGAGGACTTCAAATTCACTTTTCCTGTTCCTCCCTAGACAGAATTTTAAGCACATATCAGAGAACACGGCTGTCATTGGCCTGTACCACTTTGTTGATAGGAGACTAAAAGCCAACACCTGCCGGCGATAAAGTGATCAAATGATGAGCCTCACATGACGCTCTTAACACCTACCCAAAGCGTGAGCGTCATCAGGAGAAACAGGAGAAACTGAGTTGTATGAAGCTGTGTGTCTGACTTATCTTTCACCTTAATATTGCAGTCAGTAAATGGGGGGGGGGGGGGTATTCCAAACAGATGGTTTAGTGACTAACCCGGCTAAGTTAACTCAGAGTAAGTAGTAAACCTCCAAACAGTAGAGCCCTATGGCTTCATTCTCCTAGCAAAACAAAGACATGAGGCTCTTCTATTAGGAGGCTTACTGCTTGTTCTGAATTAACTTAGCTGGGTTAGTCAGTAAACCGCGTGCTTGTGCTTAGAAGTACAGCAGTACCATCATCACTGATAATGAGTTTACAGATTTAGATTTATTTCTATTTTATTTGGATTTTTTCTTTCCTATTAGTCTTAATCGTATAAAGATACAGGTTACTAGTATGCTTATAAGATTAAAACTGCATCACATAATAATTTCTCAAAAGCAAGTAACCAAAAAAAAAAAGAAAATCCAAAATGGCTTGGGAAATGTATAAATCAAAGCATCCTGTTAGAGGGCACAGAGGAGGTTCTGGAAGCGTTTGGCATTTAAGAGAGAAATATTTACAGACAAATGCATTTCCTCAAAATCACACAAGACACATAAATACACATAGAAAACTCACTGCATTTTGTCCACTCTCCTCAAACTTGTGAAGTTTAGGTAACAAAGACCCATTTAAATTGGAATTGGACTATTGGATTATCAGACCTCAACATCAAAAAATTAAAAGTTCTTGTTATTAACACGGTTTGTAATGATGTTGTTGTTGCTGTTGTTTTTAAGGAACTGTTTATGGCATCCAGCACAGATAGAACATTACTGATACTGTATGGTAGATTGGACTGATCTACTGCCAAATTCAAAAGATATGCTCTGGTACTGAATAAAAAAGAGGAATATTCCTCACATATTATAGTTTTCCTGGAGCAAACACTGTACTGCTGAACATTTATGCTTCTCTCATCATTTATCCCATCAACAGATCAGAGAGAGAGCGAGAGAGAGAGAGAGAGAGAAAGAGAGATTATAGTGTATTTGAATAAAAGTTCTGATGTTGAACAGTTATATCATTAGTCTCTCTCTCTCTCTCTCTCTCTCTCATACACACACATGGAGATGGTTTTATGATGTGGTATTAATAACAACACATCAGCATTTTGCTCTTGAACTCTTAACAGATCTCTTAGGGATTAGCACAGAGCAAGAGAGAAAATGTGTGTGTTTGTCTCCTGTCTCTTTCTCTCTCTAACTGACTACTTTTAGGTAAGCAACATATGTAAACACACTGCTACTTTAGTCTCTAATAAAATTCCCCTTGTCCGGTCAGCTTTTTCCACCTGCTAAAAGTGACAAAATATCTCCCATTTCTCTATCTTTCACCCTCCTTCACACACACACACACACACACACACACACACACACACACACACACACACACACACACACACAGAGTTTTCAGTTTTTTTTTTGTCAGTATGGCTTACTGAGCTTGGCATAGCCTCCAGCTCCATTTCCTTCTTTATCCTACACAGAATACACTTACTTCATACACTCGCCCTCCCTCTCTCTCTCTCTCTCTCTCTCTCTCTGTCACACACACACACACACACACACACACACACACACACACACACACACACACACACAGTGTTGCTTGCTTGATTAATTGAGGAGTGGATGCCAATTTTCACACATACACACACACAAAAGGAAATCACAGACACTGTGGCAGACACACATAAACTGAATAAGAGTAAAACCCAGGAGGGTCTAGCAGGCTGGTGTTGTTAAAGCTGTTTTTTCTCTGTGTGGTTGTTCAGACATTCTCTCTGATCACTTGTGCTGAGTCAGTAACCTCCAGCAGTCTGAATTAGTCAAACTTAGCCCTTCTCTTCACACGCTCCACCACACAACCACAATGACCCACTTTCTCACTACAGCTCCACCCACAGACACAGCGTCCATCTATATACACACTCTCTATAGATCTATAGACCCACTCCATGGGATTATAAAACACACTCTATGAATCTACACACACTCTCTATAGATCTATAGACTCACTCCATGGGATTATAAAACACACTCTATAGATCTATAGTATAGATCACTCTGTGAATCTATAGACACACTCTATGGAACTATAAGTGCATTGTATATACACAGTCTATGGATCAATACACACACAATACCTCTACAAACACAATCTATGGATCTCTAAACAGACCGTTTGGATGTATAAACACACTCTTTAAACATGTGAACATGTGCTGTCATCACTGTGGTTGTGTGTACACACTCTGTGGACATGCAGAGAGAGTCCTGGCTGTGTTTACTGGACAGGATCTGTGGACTGGCCGAAAAATCACATTAGTGTCAGAATAGCACTCTGTTGCAGTTTCTTATGCAGTGGAGTTTGTTATGTATTTATTTATTTTTAGTTTGACTGTTTATTGTGAGAGGAGTTTCTGTGTGTTGTTTGACAGGAGCCAGGGCGGGCGGCTCCAGCGTTTGGTCCTTGTCTCTGTGCCTGAAAGTTCCAGAATGGTTTCTTCTGCTTGTTTTTGCTCTAGGCAGCGATGTCGTTTATTTCTGCTTTATTGCTTTATGTAGATTTAACAGACTCTTTTGATGCTCCTGCTCTTCTAAGCTTGATATGAATTTGACAGTAAAAATGAACATATTTCTCTCTGGCCATCGTTATAAAAAAAATAACCATTAATGCGCTGGAATCAGTCTGCATATTGGGCTAGCAAGGAATATGTAAATATTATAACATAAATACTGAAAATGGGTGATATCCGAGGCACTGAGTGGAAGACATTATTCAGGAACAATTTGAGAGCATTTTTGACATTGTAAATATAACACAATGAAAGAGCCAAGTCAAATGCGGTGACAAACTTTTCAGTCATAGCCAGTGAACTTAATGTGTCAGATCTTTACGTAGGAAATTCACAGACCTCAGTTTTGGGTGACATTCTAAATCCAACAATATGTTCTGACCTTTTCAGTGTTTGCTATCTCAGCCAGCATTCCTTACAAATATCATTTCTCAAACACACATAGATACATGAAACAAATTCTTCACTGAACCTGAAAAAAAAAAATCTCAGCCAAGTGTTCTCAGTGAGGTCTCCGTTCTAAAGTGTTCTCAGTGAGGTCTCTGTTCTGAAGCGTTCTCAGTGAGGTCTCCGTTCTGAAGGGTTCTCAGTGAGGTCTCTGTTCTGAAGCGTTCTCAGTGAGGTCTCCGTTCTGAAGGGTTCTCAGTGAGGTCTCCGTTCTGAAGCGTTCTCAGTGAGGTCTCCGTTCTGAAGGGTTCTCAGTGAGGTCTCCGTTCTGAAGCGTTCTCAGTGAGGTCTCCGTTCTGAAGCGTTCGCAGTGAGGTCTCCGTTCTGAAGTGTTCGCAGTGAGGTCTCCATTCTGAAGCGTTCGCAGTGAGGTCTCCGTTCTGAAGCGTTCTCAGTGAGGTCTCCGTTCTGAAGTGTTCGCAGTGAGGTCTCCATTCTGAAGCGTTCGCAGTGAGGTCTCCGTTCTGAAGCGTTCTCAGTGAGGTCTCCGTTCTGAAGCGTTCTCAGTGAGGTCTCCGTTCTGAAGCGTTCTCAGTGAGGTCTCCGTTCTGAAGCGTTCGCAGTGAGGTCTCCGTTCTGAAGCGTTCGCAGTGAGGTCTCCGTTCTGAAGTGTTCTCAGTGAGGTCTCCACTCTGGTCTGCCCCCTGCTGTAGCCGTCACAACTCGAGGTACCAACAAATGGCCTGCACCTTTTGATCTAAGTAGGCGTGGTGGATCATAAAAGACCAGGAGTTCGCTCAGGTACTGTGGTGCAAGACCATTTAGTTCTCTATAGGTTAATAGTAAGATGTTATAATCAAGGCGAGATTTGACTGGGAGCCAGTGCAGTGTGGATAAGATAGGAGTGATGTGGTCATATCTTTTGGTTCTAGTAAGAACTCTGGCTGCTTCATTCTGAACTAACTGCAGCTTATTTATACACCTATTAGAACATCCAGACAGTAAGGCATTACAATAGTCTAACCTAGAGGTAATGAAACCATGAACTAGTTTTTCAGCATCTTGAAATGACAATGCATTTCTTATCCTGTTAATATTTCTAAGATGAAAGAAGGCTATCCTGGTAGTGTTATCTACATGAGTTTCAAATGAAAGACTGGAGTCAATAATTACACCAAGGTCTTTTACTGCTGCACATGATGAAAAAGAAAGGCCATCAGTAATCACATTACGGTTACTGGATTATTAAAATGTCCTTTCCTGCATTACACACGCCTTTTCAAAAGAATGTTTTTTGTGCTGAATATTTAAATTTTGCTTATAAAACACTTAGTTCCGGTTCTGGGTTCTAATTGGTCAATACAGTGTTCCAATGATGTTAAAATACATGATTATAGAAACTATGTCACTAAGGAGAGATTGAGTAGCTCCCATTAAATGGGACAAGACTGACAACTGGTTAGTTAGCTAGGTCTGCTACATTTGAGAAAACCTGAAAATATCATGTAGCCAACCAGGACAATAATATGGAGAGTTTTAATGTTACTTTTAAACAAAATACAGATAACGCATCTGTCGGCTGAGGATGATACCAAAACATATTACTAGCTACCTCAGAAACTTTCAGTAGTTAATCATTGAAGCTAATTGACAACATCCAGATTAATGTAGCTAGCTACACTATACAGAGTTAGTTATCATTAGATGGCTAAGCTTGTGTGTTTCTATTTTTTGTCACTGGTCAAAGAACTCATGGATGAGTTATTTTAGAACAGCTAAGGGGTGTTCTTAAGCATGATGTGAAGCTATTGCACTGAAAATAAAGTAATGAAAGGACTATGATGTTTATCCTTGTATTTTTATGGGGTAAATTGTTTTGCTTGTTGTGGCATGTAAAGCCTTTTGAGACTGTAAACAATGATATTGGGCTCTAAATAAACTTGAAAGTTGAAATTGAGGAATTTGTAGTTTTAGAGAGTAACTCAAAAGTAAAGTAATGAGTAGTGTAATTACTTTTCAAAAGGAGTAACGAGTAAAGTAATCCCATTACAATTTAAAGAAGTAATTGGTAACTTATATCTGATTAATTTTTTTAAGTAACTGTCCCGCCACTGGTCATCAGTTAAATGAATGTTTGAAAGTGCGGTTTATTTGTTACAGAGCAGTCATGTTTCTGGTGATAGGCCCCAATTTTAATGAGATGGATTTAGACTGGGAGTCATTCTCCCAGTCCTTATGGTAGAATTGTCATCTTACCTGACTTACCTTTAACTCTGAGTTCTGTTATCAGTGTTTACAGACTCTCTCTCTCTCTCTACATGAGCTTATGCTAGTAGGGACACCAAGGTTAAGACATTGCAGGTGTTATTTGTTATGCAATATCCCAATTTGTGTACCTGTGTGTGTGTGTGCGTGTGTATGCATGTGTGTGCGTGTGTGTGCGCAGGTGGGTGTATGTGTGTGTGTGTGTGTCTGTGTATGTCTAAGTGTATGTGTATGTATGTAAATGTGTATGTGTGCATGTATGTCTATGTATCTGTGTTGTTGTGTTTCGGTGTGTGTTTGTTTTCTTGAGGGCATTTTTGCGCGGGCGGTACGGGACATTCCTGGTCTAATAGGGCTTATGGAGTGCACAGCATGCTTCAAGAGTCACACAATAGCCAATCAGATGCATTCCAGCCGCTCCCACGGCAACCGAAGAACATGGGGGCTCAGCGATAGTCCTTTGTTGTCTTTGACTCGGGAGTGGAGAGTTCCTCTTGACCAATGAGGTTGCAGTCTCTACGACCAGCTAGCATGCCGACTAACTTAGGCCTCACCCCCTGGCAACAGCCTGGCTAACAGACCAATGCGCCAAAGTCAGGAATCTAGATCCCACCAGAGCTGAATTACTCTCCCTCTCATTCTCTCACTGCCTCTTCCTCTCTCTGTTTCCCATTCTGTCTGCCCCTTCTCTCTTTCTCTCTGACACATACTGGACACTGTACAAACACTCTAAGCCTCTCTCTCTCTCTCTCTCTCTCTCTCTCTCTCACTCTGTCTCTCTCTCTCACTCTGTCTCTCTCTCTCTCACTCTCTCTCTTTCTTTCTCTCCTTCTCCTCTGTCTCTTTCTCTCTTTTCTGTTACATACTATACAAACACCCATAGTCTCTCTCTCTCCCTCTCTCTCTCTCTCTCCTGTCTGTTGTGCCTACTGGTCCTGACTATTCCTTATCTTTCTCATTGCTTAGTCAGTTTTAGGCATATTTCAGAAAGCACTGAATCTCATAAAGGCTATGAAACCTTGAGTCCCAGCAGCCTTTGTAAGAGGAAAATCTGTGT
>NC_044500.1:26522057-26542057 GCF_902362185.1 Chanos chanos
CTGCTGGTGGACGGATGCCACAGTGCTGCAGAACTCATTCAGGAAGTCACCATAGGTAGGGACTCCACCCTGGAGAACAGTACTCTCTGTAAAGCATGTGACACATAACTGCAACACTCCATAAATGTGTAGATGCCTTGTATACAGGTACATAAAACTCTCCCACACCCAAATGTCATCTTAGATACTACATGAACTTTACAGTATTTCTCTGAACAGATTGCTTGGTTTGACTTGTACCTGTCCAGTGATAAAGCTTACACTGAGAAAAAAGCACTATGCTATGTCCACTGTACTGGGAGCAGAGATGTGCGGGCATTAGATTTGGTGGGAGACGTGATTGTGCAGAGCACAGGCCCTGGGGGAGAACTTTATAGCACTGTTAATGTCTGATAAAGAGTTGGACTGACATGCAGCCATGTGGAGCATCTGTAGTCAGCTGAATCTAACCCTGTGAATGGGCTTATATCGACCTCTGGTGGTAGCTGTGTGTATTGCAACACTGAATTTCAGCAAATATGACTTTCTGGACCCTTTTGTCACCTGCAAATTTTGACAGATTCAAGGTGTTATTCACATAATACAAACTGACATAATATTTCAGCCATAATTTTTGTCCCTCACTCGTTTGAAAAGGCCTTTACAACTAATTGGTACACAAGATGAGAGAACTGGAGATTACAAATTGACAATACATTACTGTACAAAAGTTACAACAACAAGTCTCTCTTTGTCTCTCTCTGGGCTTTAGCATGTACCTGGAATGGACAGCCCTGTATGTTGCGGGTGCACATCGATGAAGGATTCTCCTTGTTCAAAGAGGAGGGGGGAGTGAGGCGGTCTGTTCTCCTGCAGCAGCCGTTCGAGCGACTGCGCATGTCGTCTGATGACGGCATACGCATGATGTTTCTGGACTTTGGTGGTCCCGAGGCTGAGATTGTGAGAAAAGAACCATCTATTTGTGTGCTGTTTCCACTGTCTTATCCTCAGGAGAGACTGAAACGTGAATTTTGGTGTTTAAAATAAACATATACATATACATAAACATATATATATATACAGTACATATACGTGTGTGTGACTGCATGTTTATAAATGTTTGTGTATCTTTTTTGTTGTTGTTCATTTAGATGTGCTGTTCTATTGTCTTAGTTTGTTTTTGGTCTGCTTTCATCTCTTTTATTATTCTCTCTTTCATTTTTCTTCGTTGCTCCACTGTTGCTCTCTCTTAATCTTTTGACCTTCATTTGTAGTTTACCTGTCTCTTTGTCTCCTTACTTGCTCACTTTTGCTCTCTCTTTCCTAAATGTCCCAAACTAGCCTTTTTTTTCCCTTTTTTTTCCAGCAACTTGACCTCCATTGCTGCCCGAAGACCATGGTTTTTATCATTCACTCCTTCCTCTCTGCCAAGGTCAAGCGGCTAGGCCTGTTGGCATGACAACAGAAGCTCTAAAGCCACTCAGGCATGCAAAAAAGCCTTAGTCAAACGTCATAGAAATGTTACCACGACAATGGACCTAAAGCTCAGAGCACTCTGCCTGAAACCAAACTGTCACCGCGGCACCACCGTTTGTCCGAACCCTGCCCCGACAGCAAAATAAAAACCTACAGCCATGCAGCAACAACAACAACAACAACAACAACAACATTAACCTTTTTATCTCTGATTTCAAACAACTCTCACAAAACTGATCCTTTTTTTTGGATGATTTTCATTTGAGTTTAAGTAAGCCTTTTTTTTTTTACAAACTCATGTCTATCTCCAGTCAGAATCCTGCCCAGAGAAAACAGAGAGAGTGAAGATGGAAACATGACTGGATTCGTGGAGACATTAAGCTTAGGTTTAGGGATGGGACATTTAATTGGGCTTTGTTAGCACTGTTCTAAAACAGGTTCACAATGCTCTTGTCTTCTCTGAGCACGTTCCAGATGACCCAGAAAAGAGATATTAAGCCTCCTTTGTTTTGAATTTTTCTCCCCATCCAACAGGTTATCATTTTTCCCTCCTGTGTTTAATCCTCTGGCCTTGTATTCATGAGTGCATGTATGCATGTAATCGCTTGTGTGTGTGTGTGTGTGTGTGCGTGTGTGTCTTTGTGTGCCTGTGTGTTTTCACACATGAGTGAGTGTGTGTGTGAGAATATGTGCAAACGTGTGTGTGTATGCGAGAGAGAGATGGTGTGCGTGCATGTGTATGTTTGTGTGTGTGTGTGTTTGTGAGTATTCTGAGAACATCAACGCTTTGACATGCCTTTTCTCTATATTTAGAGATATAACAATGAAAAAATCCGGTGCTGATTTAGGGAAGTCATTGAACATGTCAGTAATCCAAGTGTCAAGTTTTCTAACAATACTTTACAGAAGCATTTGTTCATCTAACAACTTGACCAAACCATAGTCTATTAACCTCTAAAATGATCTCATTAAAATGATTTTGTTGTTGTACTATGATAATATATATTTGGTCAAAGCCATGACTGTCCCCATATGTAGACACATTATAAGACTAAATTTAACTCAACTCTGCTTTTGAGAGATTAATAAGAAATCTTATTTTGAAAACGACAAATTCACAAAAAGAAAATTCTGTCTTTTAATGAGCTGTGATGTGTCTAGATGTGATGGAAGCAATAATGAGTAAACATCTGAGTTGCAGTTGTATTAGAGAAGTTTATTTTTATTTTGTTCAACATAACTGTGGTTCACTGTAGCAAAAATTAGATTTGTACTGACCTCTACTGGAATGATATGGTATTGCGGTATGCAGAGGACCGCAGTTATATTTGTCTGAGATCTAATTTATGCCCATGATTATTTTTACCCGTATTTTTTATATATAGATATTTTTCTGTCGTTTCCCGCATCCCTCTACAATACCTGAAGAAGCAGTCAGCAAGCACAGCAAGGAATGAGAGATCTCCATGCAATAAACTACACACTGTCATAGAAAAGTGTGTCTGTATGTTTAAAAATGTCTCCGAGAAAATAAAAAAAAGAAGATCGTATAAGTAGCTTCCTCCAAACATGCCTATATTAATATATACTTCAAAAACTAAAAACTAATGTTTGATTTAAAAAGAAGAACAAGCTATATTGTATATTCTTATTTAAACAAAGTGTGCCTTGCAGGGTTGTTTGTATATAAAAATGTAATAAACTTTAATTATTAACTTTCGTTTTGCTGTGTGTGAAAGATTTGTGAGGTCTTTGATAGAAACTGAGACTGCTTATGAGACACAAGCTCTGTTGCCAAAGAGACTGACAGAGGTATAGTCTAATAACAGCGAAGACACAATAATTTGGGTCAAAGTGCGCACGCTGTCTGCTTGTTTAATAATTACGTATGCAGGCTAGTTTGTGACTGCCGATTAATGCAACATTTCTCACATTGGTTAAAAGCCCATTCTGGAAAGCTCAAATTCATTCATGGTCGTGCCAGTACTGTCATCTAGCATATATCTGTAGGCCTATTATACATTCATGCTTATACCGTGTAACCGTGCTTACACCGTTGTTAATGTACAGATTTGTCCGCGACAGACTGTAGGAGAACTGATGAGTTGAAACTGACAGCCTCTGTAAAGTGGAACGTATCAGATTGGACTGTAAAAGTGAGGGAGAAACCAGCATAATCCAGCCCCGTTGACTGAAAAGGAACGCGTTAAAAAAAAAAAACCCTGCACAATCACTTCCTTTTAAAGCTAAATAAAAAGGCACTCTCATTTGAGAAATCATAGCGGTGGCAACAGTAGGCTGACGTGCCGATGAAAAGTAGTGGTTAAGCGCCACCTGAAGCACCGTAACAAAAGACAAGGGAATTATGTGAAATAATAAGGTGTTTTATCAGACTACCAAATCAGCTCTGAGGACTAACATTATACACACTCTCTCTCTCTCTCCCTCCTCTGCAACACCTCCGTCGTCATGGAAACAGCAGGGCGGCGAGATTGGCAGCGGCCTCAGTATTCTATCAGTTAGATGGAAAAAAAATTACCAATCAGTCGTTGAGATCAAGTCTTTTCGAGAGGGAGAGGGAAAGAAACAGAGATAAAGAGAGAAAAGGGAATGGCAGAGAGAGAGAGAGAGAGCGAGAGAGAGAGAGAGAGATACAGTGAATAGGACATATTTTGATTAGAAAGAAAATGGTAAGCCACTTAGAAGGAGAAAAAAAAGAGAAAATTGGTTTGGGGCTGGGGGAGGGAGTGCATTAAGAGAATGCTGCATCGTTCATGTTGTTGTTGTTGTTGTGTGGTTTTTTTATTTTAACTCTATTCTATGTTGTCTGTTCCCCCTCCCCACACAACCCCCCTGCACCCCTTTACTCAATTAGAGCCATTGTCTGCGTTCTTGATGTTGGTGGTAAGTGTACAGTGACAGGCTGGGTATTGTCAATGGGAAGATGGAGCTCAATGAGTGTATTATGGATTAAAAAAGAAAAAAAAGAGAAAGGAAAAGAAAAAATCTCTGTGGGACCATTTTGCTAAACATGTACATAAGGAATAACGCTGAAACTGCTGTCACAATATAGATTAAACACAATGACGGCAGTGGCCGAACTCATCTTATCTCAGTCAACTCTGAATAGAGATTTGTGAGGAGACAGTCTCTCAATCAGCTCATATAATAAAACAGTTTTTTTTTCTTTAGTTGATTACGATATCCCAAAATTGACTTGGTAATGTGATGATGCATTCAATAAGAGCACCGGCAGGTTTCGCCTAACAATGCAGAGATGCACCTTACAGCTACCTCAGGGTTTGCAACCTAGCCGATTGTGGAAACAGGGTGGGGTGTCCTTCGTGTGGGTGAGTTGGTTTAGTAGTGTTTAGTAGTGTTCAGTCAAAAGTCTGCTGTCACTGAAGCTGTGACAAAAGTCAAAGAATATGCAATGTGTAGTACTAATTTTACTTTACACGGAATGAAAAGTGCGCCTCAACCATGAGTACATTAAATATACAAATACAAATTAATATCTCCCAAGAACTAAACCTGGGATGCAAGTCCTAAATCTTCACTGATGGTTAACAGCGCATTTGTAATTCTCAAAACTGTGAGCACAGACTCCTACAGACAGACATAAATAATCTTAACACCGTTCTTCATGGGGGGTTGGAAAAAAGATACACAGTTAAAAGGGTTGGAAGTTGGAAAATTAATGGGAGAAAGTTGTTTTCTCTAAGCAAACCAGGAAAACAGTCCAACACAATCAGTCATTTAAGCTTCCCTCCTAAATAATGCTGAAACTAGCAATTCGCTACACTGTTTCGTAGATTTGTTGTCCATGTTAACTGATGCTAGCTAATATTAGTATTTGCCTGTAAAACTGTGTAACAAGCTTTGGTTATTGCTTTTTAGTGACCATAAACTTTGTGCGAACTTACCCGCAGTAAATTTTGCTGTCAGGTTTGAAAACACACTGAAAGTGGTCGCACAGTATATTGCCATCCTTACTCATCCTGAACTAACAACACAGGTTTTGTGACAGTCACAAAAGTTTGTGGATATGGTTACACACATATGTGGTGTGGAGACATGAATGAATCACACAGGCCTATGTCGAGGATATTTGTCACTTGGTTCACTCCATACTAATCATTGTGACAGTTTAGACACATGCATTGGGAAAAGACATACAGAACTAAGCTCACGCTAAATACACAGAGAACAGAATCTCTGCTGCTTAATTCTGCCTTTGATCACCTTTAAGGGTGGGGCCAGGCATTATATTTTTACTTGTCATTCAAATTAAAGAGAAGGACGAGAGAGAGAGAGAGCGAGAGAGAGGAGTATCTGTTGGAGATTTTCTTTTGTTTAGGCTCATTTGGCTGTTCATTGAATTAAATGTTCTTATCACAAGGACCATTTGGATGTTTTTCTAACTTACAGGTCTTAAACGTGAACACCTGGTGCTTTTGAAGTTCAGTCTCTTGCCCAAAAACATAATAACAGCATACACTAAGATTGAGTAGGGCTCCATAACCAGTTACTCTCCAGGGAACAGCCATGGTTTTTTTTTTTTTTTTTGGTCAGAAATCCAGTGAAATAAATGTATCCAAAGCCGGTATTTTTTCACCCTCATGTTTTTGACTCCTCAAGAGTTTTCCAAAGCTCTTAACAGTGTGAAATCATAGTGGCTATGTGGATAGAGCCCAGCTTAACGTTCGACTAGACAATGCTAGACCAATTACTGAACCACGGCAGAAAGACCCCCCTCTGCTTTCTGTGTTGTCACGGTAACAGCGTGTTTGTGTCATAGCTGTTCTGTAATTTCTATGGTCCATGTGAATGAGTGTGTGCTTTCCACTTCTAGGCCCTGCAGGGGTCATGAGAATCTACAGAATGAGGTATTTGGATTTGGGCTGCCCCACTATCTGCCCGACTCAAATACTGCTCCTGGGGAATGTGGCATTAAACTGTTATTTACAACTGAGCCACACAGTAGCATGGCTGGCTAAGGAAATTCTCCTCTGACCCATGCTCTGTTTCTCATACACACACTCACACTCACAGACACTGACACTCACTCTCTCACACACACACACACACACACACACACACACACACACACACACACACACACACACACACACACACACACAGAGTTGTGTGTATTTTTTTATAGTAGTTTTTGAGAGGATTCTTTTTTGTTTGCACTTACAAAAAAAATTAAGCATCTATCTGTTATCTAAATAATGGAATGAAAAACAATAATGAAACCCTAAAAACTGACTGGAACTTGAATGCAACACTAATACTAAGGGTTTCCTGGGGCACTGATTTCCTGAAAGTACCAGAGACTCACACCAGGGGGTGGTACGACACAAAGGAGTCAAAAACAAAATCCAGAGAACCTCATCTGTGTTTCTCAGTTTTTCATTGAATCATCTACTCTACAAAGCCTAGTAGAAAAAGAAATTTTACTACAGTGAAAAAAGGATTTTTCCCCCATTGTTTGTTTTTCAGTACTTGGAGAAATATGAAGTGGAATTTCATTTTCCATGTTCACTTCTGTCCTCACTGACCTTTGTCATCCCTTCTAACAGCAGGGGTCTCTGTCTCTCTTTCACTGAAATTGGAGCGAGGAGGGAGGGTGAGAGAGAGAGAAAGAGAGAGAGAGAGAGAGAGAGAGAAAGAGAGAGAGAGAGAGAGAGAGAGAGAGAGAGAGAGAGAGAGAGAACATGCCCAAGCATTGTGGGACGTCCTGAACTGAATTAGGTCATCTCTTCAATCAGGGCTCTCTTTGCTCTCTCTCTTTTAGTGCACATGCTCGCATATACATGCATTCACATATAGGCACATACACAATTGGAAACAGGAGGGAAAGCAGCTTGGCGGGAATGAGAGAGAGCGAGAGAGAGAGAGAGAGTGTGTGTGTAAGACAGAGAGAAAGAGATTAATTCTAAAAGTGCAGCTGTGAAATCCACCTCTGTAAAAGATGCCATTGTCCATACCTTCCATGTATACAGTACTATATGTTTTTACTCATTGTTTCCCTTATGAAAGAAGCTTGAGATTTTATCATAAATCTACTAAAAGAACAGTCAAATGTTTTAGCTGACTGCTATTTTAATCAGTCTCAGCAGAAATATTATTTCTGACAAACATGGTCTCATTCTCTTCATTGCTATCTCAACTTAATCCAGTATTCAATCAATAAATCAAAGTCTTGTTATTCACATTCAGATGATCACTACAAATAATACGAGGGCATTAAAAGGCACATTTCCAAATTTAAAAAGACCCCTTCCTCCTTCTCACATCCCTCCTTTCACGCTCTCCCTTCTTTCTCTCTCTCTCGCTCTCTCTCTTTGCCGGTGGCAGGAATTATGGGTAGTCATTTCATCCTAAGACATGGGTTGGACTTTCCTCTTTTTTATTATTGTTATTATTACTGCGTGTACTAAAGAGCCCGGTTAGGGTTATTAAATATGCCAAAGCCAATTGTATTTTTGCTCAAGTAAGCTTCCTGGAAATATTCCATCTGCGCTGCTTGTATTCTTGTGAATGTAGTTATGAATTTTAAAGTAGGCAGTTATAAGTGAGGCAGAGGAGGTTGTGAGCAGAATTCTGAGTAATGCAGAGAGATTGGAATTTCTTGTTTGAGAAGCTCTGGAGGAGGAGGAGGGGAGAGATTCTGACTCTGAGAGTGGCAGAGAGAAAGAGCGAGAGAGAGAGAGAGAGAGAGAGAGAGAGAGAGAGAGGCCTGATTAAAATCTGATAAAACCTTCATCTCTCTTGTTGTTTTCCTTCCCCTCTCTCTCTCTCTCTCTCTCGCTCCTAATGACAATATGTTCATGTGTGAAATATTCTCTAAATAAACATGTAAAAGGATCTATTGTTCCTGCCACAATTAGTCTAATTCCAGTGGCTCTTTGCTTGGATAATGATGCTCATATTCATGGCCTGTGTACATGTGTGAGTGAATGTGTGCGAGAGTGAGTAAGAGTACACGAGTGTGTGTGTGTATATACGTGAGTGAGTGTAAATGTGTGTGTGCATGTGCAAATGTACAGTGTTTGTCTGCTTTAAACACTCATAATTTCAGTGAGATTCTGTTGGGACAGAGTGCGAACGCTGTCTCAGATACAGAATGCCCATCAACACACTGAATGGTTTATTATTACCTCTCAGCCTGGGCAAATGACACCACAGTCTGCTGCCAGAAACATACACATACACACACACACATGCACGCACGCACAGTGGCATACACACACACACACACACACACACACACACAAGCACACACAGACGTGCAGAAGAACAACAAATGAATAACCTAATTCAATTATAGAGGGTGAAAAGAAAAATGATTCCTGGTCGCACATTCCTTTTTATTGAGTTGTTTTGATTAATTTGATAATCCAATAAAAAGAGGGAATGCAGCCTTTTTTCTGCAAGCACGCTCATTTTCGTTATCTTTAATTCTGGCACTGAACGCTGCCGATGAGGGGTCGTGTGGGAGGTGAGAACAAACCTGATTAGGTAAATTACAAGCATGCTGTTACAACCAGGATATTAGCACTGAAGTCTTGTCTTTCACACACACACACACACACACGCACATGCATACGCGCGCGCACACACACACACACACTGGCTCTCCAGCGCCCACTCGCCCAAAACATTCTCACCTTTCAGTGTTTTCAGAGACCCTGTGGCGTTCAGCACTCACACCTTAAAACAGAAAACGTGGTTACAATGCTCTGAACGAGAGAAGGGAGGGAGCAGTCTCTGAAATAAACAAGACAACAGGACGCATGTCAGTTTGAAATGTTTTTACACAATGTAGTGCAGAAAACGAGCAACGCAAAAATCCTTCCAAAAAAAAAAAAATCAGAAAAAGATTAATCTGATCTACAAACACCAGTGTTTCCACACACCATAACACAAGTGAAAAGCCACTGATCTCTGAAAGCTCTGTTTGATCTGGTCTAAATGTATACGTATGGGGATGGAAAAAGTTTCATGGAGAGGGTTTCTTGTCTTATGGAACTGTGAATGAACCAAGGCAATTCACAGACTTCTCTTGTTCTTTTAATACAAGTTTTGAGGTGATTAGATCAATATCTGTCTTAAAACATTTGTAGAATTGTACAGGGACTCTGAAATAAGTAGGCTGCTGCTATACCATCAGAAAGACCAAAGCCAGAAATGTTTAGCAAGATTTTATTTACTAATGTTCGCTGATGATGAAAATTCCACAGTACATTTTTGAATACAATGAATACAAAAAGTACAAAAACAAACAAACAAAAAAAGTTGTCTGCTTCATTAATCACACCTAATCCCTATCTTATAGAAGAATGGATTAAGAACAAAAGGATTATTCTGCCACTGAAACTAGTTTCTACATGAGTTTACATATTACAGGGAAATTATTGGTACAAGAGTCCAAGCCACGGTGAGAATCTTACTGAGCTTCCTCAGTAGTGTACATAAAAAAAAAAAAAAAAAAATTAAATATGAGATAATGCTGTCAATACTTCATATAAAAAGGGAATACCAGACTGTACATATGACTGGTAAGAATGATTTTACATACTAAAGTAATAAATCAACAGCTTCCCTTTTGTGTGCCCCGATGTCCCCACAGTGCAGGTATTTTTACAGCTCAGAGTACCGTCACATTAAAACAGTTCATTTCACGTGCGCTGATGAAGAATCACACTGAGGTCAGTCACAGTTTCACTCAGAAAAGATTGTAATCCAGGGAAACCGAATGGAAAATCTGCTGTGTGCGTGTGTGGACTATAGTTCATTCAGCAATACTGTCTCAAGTTCAGGTTCTCCCAGATTCTCCATTATACAGGCTGCAGAGCTCTGCACTGTTATTATATCTCGTTGTGGGTGGTGTTGGCAGCTACTACAAGGCCTCTGTGGTCATAAATCAAGAGGGAAATTAGGAAGGGCTTCAAGGGACTAGGCTCTGATACTGTAAGGACCGTCAGTTACTATAATTCACATCTCTTTCACACAGAAAACCATGAATTTGGGTCGTAATCCTTGTAGGACAAATGAGGCATGCACAATGTTTTTATTTTTCTTTCTTTTTTGTCACCCTTATTTTTTGGGGGGGAGGGGGGGGGGGGGGTCTAGGGATTTAAAATGGTCTCAAACACAGTTCTTCTCACTAACTAGCCAATCACTTGCAACTTTTGCTGTCAAACCAGATGGTGCCCAAAAAAATAAAAGGGTTGATTTGCTTAGTCTCATTTTCAACCTATTAATCAGACTCGAAAAATTTCTAACAAAAACGCACAGATAGATATCTGTAATTTGCTGTAAAATCATCTGCACTTCATAATTTTCTGAGTAATACTACCATTGTCAAACACTGCTAATTAGCAGCTGTTGCTACTTATTTTTGGTTATACACACACGTGCCTACGTATATATATAATTCTCTCTCACCCTTTGCTTTGTTGCTGTGAGTGCTGTCCTCCTTAGTCTTATAGGACCCCCTGCCTGAGGCCTGTGAGCTCATCTATATCAGTTACTCTTGATGACAAATATAGAAAATGTATATGTTTTATACACTGACTAATACAGGGATCTCATTTGGCTTGTATGAAAGGAGCCTCAGTCACGTTACGAAACACGTATGTTTCACTATGACACAATGTCACACTAAGGTATTTGACATATAGATAATTATTACGTTATTTCCTTTCCGCATGGTCGCTATGCCACTTCAAGCTGTGTGTGTATGTGTTTTCCTACTGTCAACCACTTAAATAAATACCCTGTGTTTGAGAAACAGGTTAACCAAAACCTTTAGCACATATTAACAGCAGTTAGCAATAAAAGGCTAGCATAGTCAATAATTTGAATAGCCACTTTCATATCTGTGCTAGCGGTTAACATGCTAATAACTTCAGTTCATTGTACTACTATAACTATAATGATCACCAAATGACTCCCTCAGGGTGCAAAGCAGACAGCACCACGTTATACCTCAGGAGACCAGTTAGATGACCTTTAAACGGAGGCTAGCGTACTGTCAGAGTTGAAGTCCTGTGAGAACCAAGCTAAGTCTGTGGTTTGAAGGGTTTGACTCACTCTTCAGAGATGAGCTAACAGAAAGTTCGGTTAGCGAGCTGGAACGTATCTGTTATTTCAGTTCAGAGATGGTCACATCAGTGGTTTTACTTCATGGATGTGGGTTGTTGCAAAGCCTGCTGAGCCATGAAAGAAAAAATAAAGAAAAGAAAAGAAGCAGAAACAGAGAGAGGAAAAAAGTTAATTAACTGAGAGAAAGTTCGCTTGAAACACAGATTTCGTGCTGCCATCGAGTTTCGTGCGCTTGAGACAAACTATAGATAACTTGAGCCATCTTAACTGTGTAGCTGGTGGCTTGTGTTGTACATCTTCAGTATGCTCCTTTGATCTCCTTTCCATGGCAGTTAACCATATGCATTTACAACATACAGCTCTATAATCACAACTCCAAAAGGTGTGAGTTTTTGTGTTGCCTGCTGTGCTTCTGCATTCACGAATGACCACACAGCAGCTAGCTAAAAAAAAAAAGACGTTAGAAAAATTACATCTTATCTAAAAGCTTTCTGCTAAAAAGAAAGAAAGAAAGAAAAAAAGCTCATTGACATATAAGCAGCTCGAGGAAAATGTGTGTCAGTGTGAGACGGTTGTTGATCACTGTTGATGACATATTCCAATCTTTTTCACCTCTATCTGGCTGCAATGTATATTTCAGTGCATTTGAAACAGTAAATTCGCGTTCTTCATATTATATTTACTGGTCTGCTGAATTAAAAAAATATATATATGCAGCACAGGCCTTATGCTTGTTAATAGTCAGTGTAATACTTACAGTGTAATGTTTTTTTCTTTTTTTAACTAAAGTGTATAGAATATTTGCTATGTAACATTTTTATTGCTATATTGACAGTTAAGACTTCGAGGTGAAGTGGAATTCAGATATTTTTTGTGACTGGATAAAACGATTTGAAATCTCTTAAGACTAAAAATGCATACAGTCTCTCCATGTATAAGCTGTGCAGACTGCTGAGTTCTCTCTCTCTCTCTGAAAACTTCTTTTTTCTTTCTTTCTTTCTTTTTTTTTATTTAGCTGAATCTATAAAAAGAGAAAAAAAGAAAAACTGTTATAAAACCCAGAAACTGAAACTCTTTTCTTGTCAAAGCCGCCCACATTTCCTGCTCTCTCTGCTGCTCCCTCTCTCTCTCTCTCTCTCTCTCTCTCTCTACCTCCCTGTCTTTCTCTCTTCTTTTGACAAGGCTGTTGTAGGGATGGAATAAGGAGTGTGGTATATGATGTGGGCCTAGTCCAAAACTGAAAAACTGACCTCCTCTGTTAAGACCAGTGGGGTCTCATGTGGTCTCATTTGCTAAACATGTACACATGGAAATCAAAAGTCATAAGTTACACAACCGCATAAAAAAAAAAAGATCAAGAAGAAAGACGGAGAGAGAGAGAGAGAGAGAGAGAGAGAGAGAGAGATCTGTCCTTTGTTTTTTTTTTCTTTTGTTTTTTGATTTTTTTTGTACGTTGTACCGCAACGCTAAAGCACCAGACAAATGGAAAGTTTCCATGTTGCAAGACACTTAAACTGTCTCCTGCACTTTGCCATGTGAAGACGCGAGGCAAACCCACCATCCTCCTGATCTACATACACTTCACCTCAGTTTATTCATTCACTATCTTTTCCCTTTCAAACAAAACTTCCCAGGCTGCATTTCAGAAGCCTCTGTTTTGGAGTGTGTGTTTTGGACTGAGTCTGTTCCTGGTCATGTCTTTAGAACAGAGTACGGTTTTGCTTTACAGTCATCGTCTTTACTGTTGGTAACCCATGGATTGCATTGCATGTTTACAACAAATGGGTCTAACAGAACAGATACTGGTCAATAACAACAAGAACAACAGAGAAAAAAACAAACAAACCTGCTTTAAAAAAAAGACAAAAAGGAAAAGAAAAAAAGCAAGCAGGAGATGGATGTGTCCAGGTGGCTGAGACACAACAGAACTCTTTCATCAGTGGCGTCGTCCAAACCTTCATTACCGTGTCTTTCATTAAGAATGTATGACTGAGATTTCCCTATAATGTGTTTCATAGCACCAAATGGCAGTTCAGGTTTCCAATTGTTCAATAATGATCTGTTTGCCAATTCAATACTGACAGGGATGCTTTCTGCAAAATGAATAAAACATAAAAAGGGGGCTAGGTGGTGGGGTGCACAGCAATTCTCTTGTCCAGCATTGCTCTCCACTCTTTAAAGAAAAAAAATGCTTATTTAAAAAAATTGCATCCCTTGCCCATAAAGCACTGGGTAAAATGTGTACCGTTTTCTAAAAGCGTCTCTCTATATGGTATCAATGGTCCTTTTTTTAAACATACATGTAGCGCGTTTCTCTTTTTCTGTCTTTGTTTGAGACACGTTGCACGTTGCGTAGTTTTGTCTTGATCTTTTTTTTTCTGTTTCCCATGCAATCTGAAAATATGACTCATATGCTTTTGACCATATGGTGTCTGTAAAGTCAATTTAGTTTGTGTGAACCTGAGTTAAAAGGAAAAAAACGGCAAAGTGTTCTATAATTCAGATGAACATAGTAAAGCAGTGTGTGTGTGTGTGTGTGTGTGTGTGTGGTAAAGGGGCTGGGGGGGGATAGGCTTCAAAAGTGAAAATAATACATTTTTAGGAATGAGGCAGATATAAAGGCATTTGTATCTGTTTACAGAATTAGCTTTTTTCTCAGATGAGGAAGGAGTCACTGACAACTGATTCCCACTTTTAACATTTTTTTTTTATTATTACAGACAAATGAAACAAAAAAAGGCATAATGACACAAAAATGTTCTGGCTGGTAAAGGAAAGAAAAGTCCAGCATCAAAAAAGTAAAAAAACAAACAAACAAACAACAAAATAAACAATCCAAACAAAATAGCATTCATCATCAGCATCAGCATCATTATCATCATCAAACAACAAAACAAAACAAAAACAAAAACAAAAACAAAAAACTGTAGTTATAAGGAAAAAAAATCTCATTTTTGTTCATAAATAGATAGGAAACCTGTTAAACAATATTAAATAACTGCTGGGCAACTTGAAAAAAAAAGAGATAAGTTGATAACAATTTAAAATATCATTACTGGCTTTACAAATAAAATAACTACAATTGGCAGGTTTTTGTACACAAATTAAATGTTTTAAAAGTTATTCTTTCATTAAACTAAAATAGTATGCTACAGTGAAAATAAAAAGAGACTAAATGATCAAATGCTTTTATACCTTTTTTTCTGCACAAAACATAAGAAGGAGATGAACACAACAGAACACTAGCAAAGCTACTAGAAAACTATAGACCCATTGTTATTTTCAGTGTGTGTTGAAACACATTTTAGTTCACCTCTAAATGCTGCCACAGTGTGTGTGTGTGTGTGTGTGTATGTGTGTGTTAAAACATCTATCAGTCCCGGCAGTTTTTTGTTTTTAAACATACCATAGATTTGAAACAGGACCAGTCAATATCCTCATCTTAAGGGCCCAGGATATGTTTTCTCCCCACCCTCTTACCCAAGACCGCATAATTCACATCCTGAGACAACTGGTAACAGCATTATTCCATCAGTTTCATCATGTGAGACAGTTGGTGATTTAAAGTGTGTTTGGGGGTGACATCAGGACCAGATCGGACCAGATCTGACTCACCAGTCTAGCAGGTACTGCAGGACCCATACAGAGAGTGGACTGACCCAATCTGTGTTTGCTTTGCCATCAATCTGGGTTGAAAAAAATCACATCAGTGACCACAAACTTAATGCAGGTCTGTGTGTGTGTGTGTGTGTGTGTGTGTGTGTATAACTGTGTGTGTGTGTGTGCGTGTGTGTGGAATACTTATTTGAAATCACCTGCACAGGCTGTTCACAAAACACACACACATACATACAGATGCATTCCTCCCCACACATACACACACCCACACTCACCCACACTCACACACGCTTATGTGTGTATGTCCACACTTGTACATCCATACACACAAGATACCATTTAAAATACAAATTAATGACTACGTCATATTAAAGAAGAGAAAATATCTGGACTTCATTTTCCCCCCAATTCGACCCTCCCCACCCCACCCCCCGCCAAAAAAAAAAAAGTTATTTACAAACAGAATGTGACAGATCATTTTCAGACCTCAAAAAACCTCGGTGCACCATCAGAATTTTCTTTAAAAAAAAAAAAGAACAAAAAAAGGAGCTTGTATCGATTCATTATCTATCCATTTCTTTTCTATACACTTCATTTTTTAAAACCTTTTCTACCATGGGGCAGAAGGCAAGTTGAGTTTACAGAACACAGCAGGTATAGGAGCTGTCATCCAAAGAGCATTTCTCTACAGCACAAGAACCTCTTATTGGCAAAAAAGGAGCAGATAGCAAGCAAAAAACAAAACAAAAACAAAAACAGCAGAAATAAAAAGATAGATAAAAGAAGATAAAAAATTAACTGAAGAAGAAGAAGAAGAAAAAGAAGAACGTTTTCTTCTGTTTTTAGGTAAAGCTCAGTGACCAGTTTCGGTCAGTTCCATGGTAGTTTGTTTGTTTGTTTTTTTATATATATATATATTTATATATCTCTTTTTTTGTTGTTTTTATTTTTTTGTTCTGACAGAGGATGAGTGCTCTGGGAGGTCTCTGCTGGGAGGCCTGTACATTTTAAGTGCTTGGTAAAAAATAAGAGGATCACTAGTAGTCTTCAAAACTCGCACACATCCTTCTAAGTAGAATAAAAAAAAAAAACAAATGAATGAAAATGACACAGAGGAAAAAAAAGTAGAAGTAGAAGCTCATGGTGTCGGGGAGAGGCAGAGAGGACTCCCTGGTGTTGTTTTATCTCGTCTTTTTTTCCGTCCGTCCTCTTTCTGCTTCAAGTGAGGTAGAGTGGCTTATCCCTGGGCGTCATGCTATTAACGTAAAGAGAGAGAGGGAAAAAAAGATTATATTTAATAACCCAACTAATACGGACTGTTTCTAACTGAACTGATTCATAGGAACATTTGAAACTTATTCGGATCAATCAGGAATCATAAATAGTTTCCATACAGCCTGTCTAAATGAAGAACAGCAGAAAAACACACGGAGCCTTCATCTGTAGTGTAAGTAGATTAGTGTGTGCCTATGTGTGTGTGAGTGTGCGTGTGCGTGTGCGTGTGTGCGTGCATTAGAAGTGTACAGAGACGTCATTGTCTATCTGTTCAACCAATAAAATGATCTGTCTCTGTAGCTTAATAGAATTAATAACAACATATATAACCACGTCCTCATACTGTACTTTTCATCTTTCTCTCTTTTTTTTATTTCTATTTTTAAATTTTATTTTTAAGTTTTATGAACTGTCTGAACCCCACCTCAAATAGCTGGATCGGGTATTGGTGACAACAGGGCTGATCTATGGGGCCGATCTGTTCAGTTCAATTCTACTTTACGTACACACTATCATTTTCATACCATTTTCCAAATGTTCTATGTCCACACCGAAATGCTGAATGCCTTAGTGTTTATTGTCATGCCATTATGAAGTTGTCCCATCAACTATTTGTTCGGCCAGGTCGCGTCCAAAATTGCTGCTCCATATAGGGTTTGAACCGCCATTGCAGTTGTTTTCCATCTCTTAAACATAGCAAATATAAAGCTCGTCTTCTACATTGGAGCAGTGCATGTGCATTGTACAGTATGATCTGCAACTGAAGATAGATTAGTAAATTTGATAGACAGAGCAGCATTGACTGCTTTTTGCCCATCATGTTTGTTTTGGTGTCTCGAGCACAAACTTTTGGCAACCATACGTTATCGTTTCTGAAACTCTCCATTTTCCCTGTCCACATCACAACATGAACCTGGCATTTTCAAATTTATGCCCCTCAGAGAGCGTTTTGGAAATGCATAGTTTTCGGTGGCGTAAAACGATGTTGTAGTGTGGAAGGAAGGGCGAAATGGAGAAATAATTATGCGTTTTCAAATTTACCTGGGTTAGTGTGGACAGGGCAAGCACCTCCAGAAGCACCATGCCAAAGAACACGACGAGTTCAACCAAACAAAAAAAGGGGACAATTCGAAGAACAGATTCTCAAATTCAGTTGCTGGTGCATGATTATTTATGATGTTGCCGTACACCTGAAAGAATGATCCCAGTCTCTTCCAAACAGTGAGGCATACAGCTTATTAATTAAACACTGGTATCAGATCCGTACGCGGTATCGGCCGATACCCAAAGCCCAGGTATCGGTATTAGTATCGGGACTGAAAAGGTTGAATCGGTGCACTCCTACCTTTAACTAGGGGACTTTGAACAATCAATAACTGAAAAAATGTTTTATAAATCGAAAGATTCTGTCTTGCATTGGAAATAGAAACTATTTACAGTAAAGATATATAGAAAAATATCCTTCAGTTGAAGGGAATAATCTTAAATTCCAATGATGCTGCGTTCATGATTTCTTGATGTGTTAATGTTACTGCAGTTTGCTAGGGAAACGTGAATTACTATTTTACAGTAGTAATTTGCGCTGACTCGGTGGGGGCGACTACAGAATATAGCGATCACTTTTCCAATAATGTGTAGTAAATGAAATGACTTTCGACTTTTGTTTTTTTTTTTTAATGGAGGAAATGAACACATACAGCTAAAAACTACAGGTTGTGGGGGTACACCAGCTACCACACCAGGCTTTTGTCTCGCTAGCTCCCGCACCTGACTCGGTGGGGGCGACTACAGAATATAGCGATTACTTTTCAATAATGTGTAGTAAATGCAACGAATAGTTAATGAAATCAAAGTCCTATGTTGCAAACAGAATGGGCATTTTTATCTTGTGGCCATCCACAATGATATGAATCGATTTGAAAAACATAATGAATGGAACACAGACATGTCAATCATGGGTTTTTTCCCCGAATAATAACAAGCAACTTTGGGTAGAAGAAATATCTGTGTCCATTGCATTATTTGTGCTTTCCCAAATCACGTATTCGGATTCGGGTACATCCCTAGTGTGTGTGTGTGTGTGTACGCGCACGCGCGCATGTGTGTTTACCTGCAGTGATTTCCTCCACACTCCCGGTTACAGTATTCACTGTCCCAGTCTGGGTTCTGGCCCCCAGGGTTCGGGCCTCCGGGAGACTGGGATCCCCCAACACTCTTCTGATACTCCGACGGTAGGTGGGAGAAGCCCTGCAGGATAGGATGGAGGGAGAGAGAGAGAAAGAGAGAGAGGGAGAGAGAGAGAGAGGGAGAGAGAGAGGGAGAGATGTGAAGCAGTAGTCTGGCAATGTGACATTCATTTTCAAATCCATAATTCAACCCATTAAATCTCCTTAATTATTTTTGCGTCTCTTTGACATTTTCCAGAAGGTGTTAACGGCAGAAGCTTGACTTTCCAGAGGCATGTTTGGTTTCCTCTCTCACGTTTCATTCTGGCTTTGCTGATTCAAACTTCACCTGTCTGTCTATCGAAATGCCTACCCCCCTAGTTTTCTCTCATACCAACATTTCCAATCTCTTACACCAACCTCTCTCAGCTCTCACACTAACCTGCTGTCCTGGGGGCGGGGAGTGGAGAGGGGGCTGAAGACCCATCTGGTGAGGGATGATTGGCTGTGACTGGACCTGCTGCATGCGGATTGGCTGGTTGAGGAGGGAGCCTTGGTGCAGGGAGAGCTGTTGGTGGAGGGGGGGGCTGATCTGGAAGGAGGCTGGCGGGGAGGCACTGAGGGTGGGGAGCATGGCCGAGCGAGGCAGGCCATGGCGGGGGGCGCCCGGGTAGCTCTGCAGGTCAGACAGGGGGAAGGGGCTGGGACCCAGGTATGGAGAGGAGGGCTGGGGAGGGACGCTGTATAGGGGGGGGGTTGGGGGAGAGCATGTGGGATGGTTGGCTCGACTGTCCAGTTTTACTGTCCACAGGATCATTGTAGGTCTGTGAGAGAAAGAGAGAGAGAGAGGTTTTTGTTTTCTAACACTTTGTAAACCACGCTCTGTCACTACAGTAAAAAATACTCAGATTCAAAACAAAGCGTATTAAAAAAGAGAAAAAAACCCCTACCATTAAGTGGAAAATAAAATTTGTTTGTTTACTAACTGAGGTGATGTGGAAGTGTGGTACCATGTTGGCAGTATGATAATGGGCATGCGTTTTTTTCTGGATTGTTTGCAGATGAAACGATGCATCTTATGGTAAAAACAGAAAAGAAAAGACATCTAATTTAATTTAGTTGATTTGAAGAGCCCTGTCTGTTTCTCTGTATCACTGTCTGTTTATATATTCTCATATGTGTCTAAATGGAAATATTTATTCCAAATGTGGTTGTATGATAAACACTCTGTGCTTTTCATTAGCTGTCAAACCCTGGAACATGATCTGTCGCTTTCCACCACTGTGACAATAGTTTACATATATAAAACCAACACAGTCACACAACTAATCAATAGAAGAACAGAGAGATGGATAAATGGGTGAGGAG
>NC_044500.1:26547057-26572057 GCF_902362185.1 Chanos chanos
CTGATTGATCATTCCTGTATAAAATGTCTCTGTTGCTATCTGCCTGCTGTGACGTGCTGTAGTTCTACATTCAAGAACGCGCCAAAACCCAAAACAAATGAGCCTCATCTAACAGAACCACACTGCTCATGCTTTCATGGGAATTAAATCCACTGTAAAAAAAAAAAAAGAGAGTGATGTCATACAACATCTGTATCTACATTAAGCCAAATACGACAGCAGAAACATCCAAACAAAATCAGACAATAATAATTGCCCATACGCCTAAAGCACATAACCACCTCAAGAACAACACAAACAAACAAACTACACAAATAAACAGAAGAAATGGAGTCAAGGCAAGTCCACATGTTTTTTACCTGTGATAATATCTTTATCTGTTTATGACACACCCGCCTACTTTGTATCCAACAAGTGTTTATGTTTGTTTGTTTGTTTGTTTGTTGCCAGCTAATCTGAATATTAGAGACAGAAATCTGGTGCTGGATGACAGGGGAGAGGGACTGGGGGGTTTATAAATGGGCTGTAGAGAATGGTAAGAACGGTAAGGAAAAGGTGATGGGCGCTCTAGTGAAATCTCATTCTGCGGTGGATAGCTGTGTGTTGTAGCCGCTCAGACACGCCGGTTCCATGCCATTTAACAGATTTCCTCGCCCAAATGACTGGCAGGTCAAGGCCATCACTAAAAAGAAATGACAGGCAACCATTGGAGCAGAGGCCAATCAATCATCCGCTAATGGCCAATAGAAAGCTGCCATTGTGAAGTCAGAAACTCGAGGGCCTCGGCTGTTTTATTATTGGAATGATCGAGGATTTCAAACCAGTAACAAAAAGTACAAACCCTACAACTCAAACATTTCCAAGATATATTTACAATAACCCTTTTCTACACTAAAGTGTAAACCATTACAGCAAAGAAATAAATGTAAGAATTCAAATAGAGAACATGGGCTTAAGATATGGTACAGCCTGTCAGTATTACCCCTTGCATGATGTTTTATGTAAATAAAAAGAATAAGTCTTTGCTTTTTGATGCAGAAAAATCCCGTCTACTGTCAGATGGACTGCAAGAGTGACAGTACACGACATGACATCACTGCAACGGTCCAGTCCAGACTCGCACACCATCATGGAGGTGAAGGGAATTCTGGGATTTTTTTCTCCTCTTCTTCTTCTTCTTTTTTTTTTTTATACTGACATCATAACCTCCAGTGACACAGAACACGTCTGCTGGAAAGATTTCCAATCATGAAGGTAAAAATTCACTCCAAGTGTCATACAGATAAGGATGGAAATATATCGCATTACAATTTTTTCACGGTGAATATTCCCGTACGCAACAGACACAGGAACGGACACTATCGCCCAAGGACAAACCGTTCTTCTCTTCGCTCTCTGTCTCTCTCTGGTTTTTTTTTTTTTTCAGAGAGGTAAAAATTCTGATTGTTTGGGAAAAGAGAGAGGAGGAAAGGGGAAGAAAAAGAAGAGAAGAGGAGGTGGAGGATCATATGGAGATCAGTTATCTGACTCTGGAGCAGACAAAGGGTTAAGACGCACAAACAATAACATTTCGGGAACAGCTGTCCTTGAAGGGAACTCAAGGGCGAGGCGATGGCTAATCTGGTATTCTCCGCATGATCAAATCACCAGGCAACAGATATAAATAAAAGGGCAGGAAATGAGGAATTCACATTCAAGAGTGTCAGCAGAGAAATGAAGATTCATGGTGAAGAGGCCGAGTGAAGGAGGCAAAAATTAACTGCAAATAAAAGGACACAGCAGGCTCCAAAAAACAGAGAGAGTCTGGTTAGAGAGAGAGAGAGAGAGAGAGAGAGAGAGAGAGAGAAATATCGCATGGCGTAAGGGTGAGTAGACTGCTCTCTGTCACAGAGACAGGTGCTTTTATTTGACATGCAATAGCAGGCCCCTGTTATGAGGGGATATTCTAAAAATACTACCGCTCTCTCTCTCTCTCTCTCTTTCTCTGTCTAAGAAACATCATCACTCTGGCTTGCTCTCTGCTCATTACATCTACTCATGCAATTGTTTTACACACAAACACACACACACACACACACACACACACACACACAGAACTATCTGAAGTCTGCACTTCAACATTGTCATTATACAGTGTGATGCACAATACATTTCCCATAATCCCCTTCCACATAATTCTCTTCTCCATACCCAAAAATGTGACAGCACACTAAAAAATCTATGGGAGTCCACCATCTGCAATTCTAAAACCCTGCACTGGTTATGATATTTGTCTGGGCTCACATATTTCAACAGTGCATAAAACAATTACACAGACATGACCATATAGACATAACAGAGGTACAACAGACAGACAGACAGATACAAAGAGAGATGAGCAGAAAGACAGCCAGACAGACAGACAGACAGACAGATAGATAGATAGACAGATAGATAGATAGATAGATAGACAGACAGACAAGAGGCCTGACCTGTTTCTGTTCCTCTCCCAGACTGTCCCACATGGAGGCGACGATTTTGGAGACGTCTCCGAAGGTTGCGTTGGGGTTCTGGCCTTTGATGGCGGCCTGTGTGTCCCTGAAGAAGAGAGCGTAGGCAGACACGGGCTTCTGAGGCTCGTTCGGATCCTTCTTCTTCTTCTTCTTCTGTGGTTTGGGCTTGGGCTTCGTCATCTCAGAGGAGGGCCGCTTCTCCCCTGTTATCTGCAAGAGGAGACACGCAGACTTATTATGAGTGGACAGACACACACACGTGCATGCGTGCACACACACGTACAAACACACACACACACACACACACACACATGCTGATTCCAGCATAATTTTTTTTAAGTTTACTGGTGATCAAATAGAATTGACTCACTGAAGGCATACGAATCAAAAGCCAACATTCCAGCCCTGATTACTGAAGTGAAATATTTCATTACACTAGCCACATCTGTATGATCACTCTGTCTGGTACCGTGATCTGACATCCCCAAAATAAACAAAGAAAAACCGAAAAACAAAAACAAACAAACAAACAAAGCCAACCACCAAACAAAGTAAACCCTTTGACATATGCTGTCTTTATTGACTGATATTTTGGGATAATTGAGTGAAACAGCAGTAAACTTGGTTTTTGTTCATGGGGAGTCTGGGGTGAGAGAGAGAGAGAGGGGAAGGGGGGTGAGAATGCTCGCTTGGCACCTTCTCGTTAAAGCATGTGGCTTATTGTTCTGCTAGTGCACATGTTTAACTATGCAAATATGTGCTTTCTTTTTATCTGCTAACATCATGAAATAAAAATGTGAAACACTGGTTTCAAAGTGTGTGTCTTCAATCAAACATCAAGCATGTAATCCATACTGACAGTTTATGGGCACCTCTCTCTCTCTCTCTCTCTCTCATCACTTCCACCCCATGCATACACACAGAGGCACACACACACACTCTATCTCTCTTACTCTCACTCTCTTTCTCTCTCCTCCACAACACACACACACACACACACACACACAGAATGAGGAGCAGGCAGGGTAGGTCTAGAGAAGGACTGCTGGAGTACTAAGGGTGAGAATTGATTGCCTAATGCAAGCTTTGCTCCACAGACCTTGTTAAGGTCCCATTTGAATCACTGCTACATGACTCCATCTCCTGTCCAACGCACACTAATATTTGTTTTCTGTTCTACACCACTGATACGCATACTGCAAAAAATAGTGTCATTATTCAAAACACTGAAGAGATTTAGTTTGTCTGGTTTCCCCTGCAAAATGTAAGAGAGAGAGAGCGGGGGGGGGGGGGGGGGGGGGGTATATTTAGACATCTTTCAGTCAAATGAGACGAGGGAGAGAAAGAGTGAAATCTCCAATATGAAATTGCTTTCTGAGAGCTCGTTACCTATGTAGGAATGGTTATATAAGCTGATGACTATAACCATAGTGACTGCAGGATCGATTCAGACAGAGGTTTAAAAAAAACACACAGCACAGGGAAGAATTTTCTGTGAACCATCTCTGTGAAAAGCCAAAGAGCAAACTGTCTGCATTTACCTTACTTATGCAAACACTTCCCAAAATCAACTCAACACAGGTACCACACCACAGGTATATGTCACAGGGAAACAGTAGTCCTCTGCCAGTAGACTGGCATGTGCTCACATTTCACCTTTTGGGCCACAAATAACCACAAACTTACATATAAAGTCCCATAGCATATTTCAGCTTCTCCACAGATAGAACTGTTTACATGCAATATATCTTTACCCCACCTATAAAAACAGTTTGTTTCTGTGTGTAGTATAAGAGTATAGAGCAATGTTGTAGTCTCTGTTTATGTAATCATGTCTCTTGCCTGAACAATATCAAATTATATCAAATTATAAAAAGGGCTTGTTCCAACACTTCTTAATGAATTTATTCGCTGAGCCTATGGCCAATTAGTGCTCCAAACATGTGGTACACAGCTATAAAAAAATACCCCAAACCTGTAATGGGTGCCAACATGTACCAAAACCAAAAATCAATATGAAATATCAATATGGCTAAATTCAATGTTCACGTCATATCTCATTCTGGAAAAACAGAAGTTGTTACTGAAACACAATATGGTATCAGCTTAGCATAGCAAACTGTTACTGTGTGGAGGGAAGAAAGAGGGGGCACAAAGAGAGAGAGAAAGAGAGAGAGAGAAAAACAGGGAGAGAACAAATTTGACTCCAGTCCAAACATGTTCTCCGGCACAGCCAAACTCATTCTGTGAAAAACACAGTGATGAAAGAGAAACCAGAGAGCAGAGAGAGGAGAGGAGCTCTGCTGCTAGTCCTTTTCATATAGGCTTCATTCTGCTTATATGCCTGCTGTAAAAATCTGCTCTTATTTGCCACAGCACAAGTTATTATTCATTCATTAATGCGCTTTCATATTCTGCTCTTCTTCACCGAAGCAAAAGGAGGTGGGGAAAAAAAGTGTTTGAAAGCACATCTGTTTGTTTTTGCTTTGAAGTGGATGGAGAATAAATTAAAAGTGGGCGAATGGAATGCCATGGTGATGGGCTAAATGATGCCCCTTGTTTCCTTCATGCATGAAAGGATGGGTCGCTGAGTGACGTCGATGTGAGCACGCAAAGGGTTTTTGTGAAATACCAAGCTCCTGCTACATTACAGTGATACTGAATTCTCTCTCTCTCTCTGTACATGTGTGTGTAAGCACAAGTTTGTATATGTATGTATGTGTTACCGCTCTGCGTTGTGTTTACCACTGGACTCGAACCGGCGACCCTCGGGATGGGAGGCGGGCGTGCTAGCGAGGAGGCTAAAACCCATGGGCACTAGCGTTAATCGCTAGTACTGGGGGAGTGAGGTATACTCACTGTGCAGCACTCTACTCGCTCGCTACTGTTACACTCACCCCTCCTAAACCTCGCTCCCAGCCGGGTCATCAAGGCACCAATGTTACCGCTCTGCGTTGTGTATCACACTGGACTCAAACCGCCAACCCCCGGGATGGGAGGTGGGCATGCTAGCAAGGAGGCTAAAACCCATGGGCACTAGCGTCAATACTCACTGTGCAGAACTCTACTCGCTCGCTACCGTTACATATGTATGGGTGTGTGTGTGTGTGCGTGCATGTTCTAGCATACAGCTGCAAATGAGCATGTGAGTATGTATGGGTGCGTGTGTGTGTGCGCGTGCGGGTACTAGCATACAGCCGCAAACGAACATGTGTGCATGTATATATGGGTGTGTGTGTGTGTGTATGTGTGTGTGTGTGCATCTACTAGCATACAGCTGCAAATAAACATGCAGAATGAAAGAGCCTGTAAAGTGAATTTTAGCTGCAGTGTGCTGAAGTCTTAGTATTGCTCTCTCTCAGGTAAAGAAGAAAACATGTTGAGTGGAAAAAAACCTGACAGAAAGTGAATGACTGTACGCTTTGTTGTGTGGATTTGCATAAATTAAATTCATTTAACTCAATAAGACTGGCCTCCAAGTGTCTTTATTAAAGGAAAAAAAAAGACAGGGAAGCGCTGTGCATTTCAAAGCATAGTAGTAGTCAACATGTTCATGTATGTGTGTGTCTGTGCGCACTTGTGTGGGTGTGTTTATGCCTTTCTTTAAACACCCCCCCTCTCCCTTCTCTCTCTGTCTGTGAATGCGTATTTGTGTGAAAATGCTGATAGATTAGTTCAGTCTTTTTCTCAGCACTCACAGTTAAACACAGTGTAGTTTTTCACAGGAAAGTCCAGACAATGATAACATTTTGAATCTGATTCTTTCTGTTATTTCACTTTATGCAAATACAACGCCTATGGAAACATTATGCACCAATTTTTGCTGTTATTAAAATGACAATGTTGCAGAAGCTGACACTGTGTACCCAAATAATACATGCTGGTCAAATTCCCTGTTTCTTCCTACTGTCGGAGACGCTATCAGAGACGTTAAAACCTAAACATACAGAGAGAACAAGACGGCATTGCTTTGTTCCGTATGCTTCTGTATAAAAAAACAAAAAAAAACTCTTAGTATCAGGCAGCAAAACAATGTCATTTGAAACATCGTGTAAGTTAATTCACTCTTTTCACTTTCCAATCCAATTAAGCGTGCGGTGAGAGGATAATGAGGGATTTCTAGAAGCTTCTGCATTACTGAAACATTCAAATTAAATTTCAGCTGACAGCTTCAATAAAGAGAGAAAATGATGGACAAGCTGGAGTAATTGGATTTTGAGGACAATACAAAAATAAAGAGAGAAAGAGAGAGAGAGAGAGAGAGAGAGAGAGAGAGAGGGAGGAAAAAATTTATGTGTGTGTGTATGTGTGTGTTTTTTGCTGTAGAAATATTGAGAACAAAAGCACTCATACATGAAATTGAAATTATCATGATTTGTAAACAGTGAATCTTACATTAAAAAAAAATAGAAAAGAAAAAAAAAGCGTCAAAGCATGATAACTCATTTTCACTCTCGTTCTCAGTCAGCCCCCCCCGTTCATCCCTCGTTCATTCTGCCCAAATAAGCTTTGACCTCTACAGACAAGCGTGCCTTATCAGGAAATCCATCAAATGTACAATGATATGAGATCAAGACCAGATGTTCATCTTTGCCTATCTACCTAACAGAAACCCACAGTAGTACCTTGGAGTGATAATCTGCTTCCTCTTCCTGGGCGGAGCTTGAGGGGGAGGGCGTGGCTGACTGACTCCCTGGAGGCGAGGGGGAACCGTGCATACGGGTGCCCCGGCCAATCTGAGAGCTGAGTTGGGACAGTGCGCTCATTGGGTGGGGCGGTATCCTAGGAGACCTGTTTAGCATGGGGGCGGGGCGAGCTGATGGATAGCGAGAACCATCTTGCCCAGTCACCGTCTGTATCTAGGGCGAGAGAAGAAAACCAGCCTTTACCACCACGACCTGAAAACTAACGACCTATTTTTTTTTTCTAATCTTTACTCTAGTCAGTCATATTTTATCCTTAGCCTTAGCTTTAACTGCTTACAGTTGTACTTTGCTTATAGTCACATAGTTTTATCCCAATTCCAGAAAGTGAGCTCTAGACAGAGATTCAATTGTTATTTCAATGTAATGAGTAATTTAGTCACTAATTGTTTTACAATCTACGTTTTTTGCCCCTTTGGGAAAAATATATTTACTGATTGAAGAAAGAAAGGTTGACTAATCTGACGGATTCAGAGCAACCAAAGGAAACTAGTCAGGTCAGGTTACGCTTTTATGGGAGCCTGTAACTTTTTATTTCAGTACGAGATCGCTGGTCCCACAAAGACACTCAGAATAGTGTAGGCTCTGCTTTTCACTGGCTCCATTCTCACAATTCTTCGCAGAGAAATTAGGTCTACTCGCTCTCATATGTCTCTAAAACCAACTCTCTGAAAAGTCCCAGTGTCCTACTAAAATGCCAGACCATTTCATGCCATGTGGTTTTCGTATGCGATTCTGACAAAGATTTGTGCCTTAACAAAACCACTTCAAAAAACAAACAAACAAACAAACAAAAAAAAATCAAGGGAGGTACAAATAACGTGTTTTGTTTTTCAAACCGATTCATAAAAAAAACAGCAGATTTTTATCTGAAATCTCACACTACCGTAGGAGATCACATCTGATAAGCGTTTCAGATATGAACAAACTTACTGTAAGTCATCAACCACACAGCTTCACCGACTCATCATCAAAAGGCTTTGTGAACCCTACTGTACGGGATATGCCACTCTATTTTATCTCTTCAAAAAATGTGAAAGCCACTAAGGGCAATATTTTCTACCCACCTACAGCAAATTAGGGGAAAGAGAAAAAAACATAGCAGGTGCAAAAAAAAAAGACAAAAAAAGAACGAAAGGCAAAAAAAGGGGGTCAAGACCTGACACTTGAACAAATCTTCCACGAAAGAAGAAATGTTTTCTGTCTTTAATGAGCACAGAGAAATGAATGTAATTTTTGTAAAAAAAAAAAAAGGAAAAAAATCAGCTTCGTTTATCATTTTCAGCTTCAATTCCAGCGTTTAATCATCTCCGGCAACATCTGTGACACTTAAGCAATAATATTTTACCATATCTCATTCTTATTGCTCCACTTCAAAAAAAAAAAAAAAAAAAAGCACATCTTGTGGAGCAGGCCAACCAGATGTCTGCTCTACTGCTGCAAACGGATAAATTAATTCACACATAAATAGGAATACTCCAAAAACCACAAATCAGAGAAAGAGAAAAAAAAATTGATGAACTAGCGTTTATCTGTCCCATGAAACATTCATGAACTGAATAATACATTACATATGAACTTCACATGCGGAAAAAAATGAGAAATGAAGAGAGAGTGCTCGACCAAAGCGGGCTGAGTAAACATTAGCCGCGCGCCACTCTGTGATCTAGGCCTGGCTCTGTAATAGTGCTAATTGGCCTCAGTAGAGCTCATAATGTGGGGAGGGAAAAAAGACAGAAAAAGAAAAAAAAAGAAAAAAACTGTTTAGTGATGTGAGAAGACGGAATGGTGCTTTGAAATATTAAGAATTTACAGGACATTAGACTGTGTGACTGGAGCAGCTAGTTACAAAAGAGAAAATGAACAAAAGCATTCTTTCTGCATTTCAAATATCCTCCCTCCCTCCTCTATCTCCCCCAACAACCAACAACAACACCACACACACACACACACACTTCCTTACATCCAGAGCACAACCTCCTAGCCCCATATTTCTCATATTTCAAAAACAACATCACTTCAATTTTCAAATACAGTCAAAATAGCTCCGATGTTAAAAAAGGAGAGAGAAAGAGAGAGGGAGTGAAGGGGAGCAAAAGAGTGGAAGGACAGAGAGAAAGAAAGAGAGAGAGAGAGAGAGAGAGAGAGAGAGAGAATCCATTAATTTTCCATTTTCTGTGGAGTTTCTCTTTAAGGGCTTTCACAAACCAAGAAGCATTGAAAAACCAATTAATCAAACATGAATGGCCTATCATAGCTACAGCAAGCCTATTTCCATAGCAACAGCCTCCGGGTAGAGGCATCACCCTGCTCTTTAATCCCAAGCACACTATGTTTCTTATAAACAACACAAAAGACAAGAGAGGAGAGGAGCAGAGAGGTGCAGACTAAGAGCATTCTCATATTATAGAGGCTGTCTGGGAGGATCCAATGATTGTTACTGCACGCAGGACACCATCAACTTCAGCTCTCTACCGTCAGCTCAGCAAACCAACAATCAATCACAGTCTATTCTCTTACACACACACACACACACACAGGCACGCACGCGCGCACACACGGGCACGCACACACGGGCACGCACACATGCACGTGCACACACACACACACACACACGCACACACACTCACACACACACACACACACACACACACACACACACACACACACACACACACACAGAAAAGGGGAGGAGAATCTGAATAATTTATAGTATTTGTTTCAGTTTCAGCATATCCTCACTGCTGTCATGATTAAAATTCTGAATATCATTTCAACTGAACTGACTTGAATTACAACCCCACCTCTTGTTTTCTTTTTTTTCTTTTCCCTGTCAACTTTGGACTGGCTTTCTGGTTAAAATTCGGTGTACAGTAAGATTTCGGGAGGCAAATTGTCTCTGAGGCTTTAAAACTACAGGACACAATGGGACGCCTAACACCCCCCCTCCCCTCCCCCCCAAAAAAAGAAAAAAAGACATGAAGAGAGAAAAATGTATGTATGTGCATCTTTTATGAACATGGGAAAGACAGGGATTCCTCTGATTCCTGATTCTATCCTTTATATATATATATATATATATACATACACACACACACACACACATTCATGAAATGGAGGTACGTATGCATATATATAAACAAATACATGACTTTTTTGTGTTCAGTTTTGCTTTAATACAAAGACATTACTCCTTTGTATATGCCTACATTCTCAGTTTAAACAAAGTCATTTTCTAGATAAACATACTAGTAAATGAAAGTGTGTGTGGTGCTTTAATTTAATATCACATTTGCTCTCAATTTATTTAGAGTCAGGAATGTAATCAGAGGACTAAAGATGTGCGGCTTCAGTAAACGACTTCTCTCACAACTCTAATACCAGGCGACGTGACTCATTTAACAAACAATATGTAGCCTGCTGATTGCTTCCCGTTCCAATGCATACATACCGACTATTCATTTTTAATGTCTGTTTGCTATTCTGCCACCTGAGAATGGGTGGGGGAGAGAGAGAGACAGAGAGAGAGAAAGAGAGAGAGAGAGAGAGAGCAAAACTGAAATATAAGGAGAGATAGGATAGGAGAAAAAAAAAAACAGAACAGAAGAGTGTGGGTGAAGAAGATCAGGAGGAGATGGAATGAGAAAGTGAGGTGTGTGTGTGTGTGAAAGAGAGAATGAGAGGGAGAGAGAGAGAGAGAGAGAGAGAGAGAAGCCTATCTCTAACACTCATCAGCTGAGGCTATATAAAGCTGTTTGGGAACGGCTGTGCAAACATTATGAAAGAGTCTTACAAAGGTTAGCCGTTGCCATAGGTACTGTATGCTAATTGCTAAATGGTATCTCATCGGTAGGAGTGGGGAGGGGGTGGGGTGGTATGGGGAGTAGCAGGAGTCTGGCAAACTGCCTTTATTTGGCCATTACTGTCTCTCTTCCCCAAGACAAACTGCCCCTCGTCTTCTCCACACTTTAACAGTGAGGGTCAGCTGTAGAGGCAATGCACAAATATACATAAGCAAAAGGCTAGATCCATAAATTCAGTGTTTATGTGCTTCAGCCTCACCACACCCTACCCTACCCCAACAGAGACAGAGTGTGGAGCAGGAATTTGACATTGCAAGTAGGATGTGAGGAGAAATGCACTTCTTAAACACACACACACACACATACACACAGACACACATACATACAGTTATGTACACACTGGCACTGGCAAATACATTCAACTCCATGCACATATGCCCACTCACACAAAACATATCCATACACATTATAGCACATTCACCTACTTCTAAAAATACATCCCCACACACACACACACACACACACACACACACACACACACACACACACACACACTCAGAGCACACTGCTAATAGTGCAAAGATCCTGGTGTTGGTGGGAGAACACTGGGTAGCCTCTCCATTCTTTGTGCTGTGAGACATTTGTATTCACATTGTGCAGATGACAGTTAAATAGAACCCATATAAACATGGCTCTCCAATCATGGCTGCTGCACTGCACTGAACATCACAGAGCTGCAGTTTCTGTCATCCCTCTGAACCCGCCTCTCCAGCGCTCACAGGCTATCCGTGACTGACTGTGCAGTTTGATTGATTATCATTTAACCAATGGGAGACCTGTATTTGTAGCCAGTGCCTGGGGATACACTCTGTACCAAAGTGGCTGAGTAAACACACTATGCGACGTCTGTCCGCATTTATTCTTTCAATTAGTTTCCGCTTCGCTACAGTTCACTGTATACATTTCCACTTGGAGTCACTAACTTCACGTATGTGTCTGTTCCCATTTGCTCCTTTAAATATGTCCTGAATCTACTGTCCGATAATATAACTTAATGCATTTCTGGTCCTTCTGAATTATAGTCATATCACACAGCGGCGAATGGAAGTGATTACTGAGACAAATCTAAATTCCTCTCTTTGTTTTATTCCAGAATGAGCAAGATCAAGATGCTAAACTCCTCAGCTCACAAAAGCCATCTGAGCAAGCCACGCTAGGTCATTTAGGCTAGACATAAATCTTGTTTAATATCACAAGGCGGATAAAAATCTGTCCCATTTTGATTGTACTAATAAGTCTCATTATTCCAACTGTGCTACTGTTTTGGAACTCAACTCACTTTCTGTCAACAGAACAGTTTTGGAAAGCAGTGCAAGAAATCTTGGCTAAGACTTCCACTCCCCGCAAACCCTCCCTTTCTCTCTCTCTCTCTCTCTCTCTCTCTCTCTCTCTCAATAACCCCCCTCCCCTACTCTCTCTCTCTCTCTCTCTGATTGGAGACATCTTGTTGGGAGTGATGGCTTACTTGGGCAGGTTCACAGTTGCTATTGTAAAATCACAGAGCGTTTAATTGAAACAAATGACTATAATAATAGAACATTATCCCCGCAGGCCCACGGCCGTGGCAGCTTTAATTAGCCAAGCGCCGGAGACTGATCTCTCACAAGCACGGTAAACACGCCTCACCGAGAGAGAGAGAGAGAGAGAGAGAGAGAGAGAGAGAAAGAGAGAGAGAGAGAGAGAGAGAGAGAGGGAACCCTCGTCTTGTTGCCTTGCCCTTACCGCGACTTCTCGTTCACCCTCGGGGCAGAACGTGAAAAAACACTACCGCCGTTCTTCCCCTCCCCCTTCCCCACCTCCTCCTCCTCCATTCACTCCTTCGTTTGGGTTGTTTCATCTCTATCTCCGGGTTTGCCTGCCAGGGCTGTGTGTATACCCGCGAGGGTCATCCATAAAAAGCGCTTCGAGCGCTAATAAAGAAGTGGATTTATAAATCATACGCTCTTTAAATCAGTAAGCAAACCAAAGCTGCCCCTTCACACACAAAACGTTTATCTCAGCCAAAGAGACTGGATTAGATTAGCTAAAGATCCTAGAGGCTGGATCTGCAAGAGGGAATACAACTATGGTGCTAATGACACACTGGACTGCTGTTCCACATCACTATGCTAAACCCTCATTACGCAGCTTAGACGCACGCACATATGTTCTATTTAAGAGTTGGTAGCGAGAAAAGCCTAGTTATAGCTGTTGTTGTGTGAGACGCAGAAAAAAAAAAAAAAAAAGCTAAATGAGGCACCCCTGGCGCTCTGAGTGGTAGATGTCAAAGACAATTTACAGCCAATTATCTACCAAACTTAATAGGGGTGATTGTTACTCTTCCTGTCATATTTTGACATACCGATGCCTCACAAACCAACGTGACTACGTAAAACGGGCACCCATATTGACATGCCAGACAAGCGTCAAGACTTGGCGCATAAGTGAGGAAGTGTTCATTTCACAACGGTATGAAATATCACCAAAACGCTCATGTGAGAGGCTACAAAGTTATAAACACTGTCCCAGCCCAAGTGCCATAACCGCCCTGTCCACAGTGTTAGTATCTGACACCTATTTCTCATAGCACAAAACCAGCAACTCTGGACATGGGTGAAAAATCACAAGTGAGAGAACACAGAAACTGTCTCAACAAGTGATGTTTGCGGAGAGTGTGGAAAACAGAATTATGAGGGCCAAAGTGAACCAAACCAAACAAAACAGAAACATTACAGAAACATTTAAAGAAGAGAAGGTAACTTAATATGGTAGAAGAAGAAGTAGACGGGAGGAAAAAGAAAAAAAATCAGCAACAACAACGACAATGACAACAACATGAGAGCTAAAACACAGGTAACGAAAGAAGAGTTGGAGTAATCGGATGGCATAAGGCTACAGAGAAGCTAAAGACAGGCCAAGCAGAAGTACATCTGGTTCAGCTGCTTGTAGTGTATCTGTGCTGTGGTCAGCTCCCACGCTGTGCCGATAATGGCCTAAGTATGGGTCTGAGAGCTGCAGTATTGGAAAACCAGGGTCTCTGAATGCCAACACATCTCCACAGAAGGACAGGGATCAGAACTCATGATTTCAGCAAGTGAAGATAGACACTGATTAAACTGGAATAAATTTAAGGCTTCCACTCATCAGCGCCAACAGAAGAACATCTTTACCCTCTCTCTCTCTCCCTCTGCTCTAAAGTCAGTACCTGAGGTGTGTTTGACATGACAGTTCTAAAATGACTGTAGGAGAAAAGAGGCAGACACATCAACACATGCAACAGACAGGAAGACAGATCGTTTCTACTCCTCCTAATCAAAAAAAAAAAGAAAAGGAAGAAAAGAAAAAAAAAAACACGTATACCCACTCTCTCTTATTCTCACTCTCTCTGTCTCTGTCTCTCTCTCACACACACACACACACAAACATAGACACACACACTCGCTCACATTTTTCTCTCAGCAGGGAGTCATAGTGACAATTAGGTTCATTTAAGGATGATTAGCGACGTGTTAACTCTTCACATATGCCCACCACGTGTTTGTGACAGGACCCATTCTGAGAAGACTCGCTCATAGAAAACCTCTCCACAATGCAGGGAAGCTAAAGTCTGCCTGGAGCTTCTCCATGAGCCACTGAATCAGACTGCACGTCCAGGCTCCTTACGGGGTCAGAGACATCAGTGAACAGGTAGAGCAGGACACCAGAGCGTTCCTGTTAAGTGTCAGGGCACTGGGCTGAGAGTTGGGGTCTGGTTAAGACTGGACTGGTCTAAAGTACAGTGTGCACTGTAAACATTAGGAAAAAAAAGAAAAACTGCCTTCACACATTAACCCTCATATATATATATGTATGTGTGTGTGTGTGTGTGTGTGTGTGAATATATATATATATATATATATCAGCCTATATATGAGTGAGAGATGGAGAGAAAGAGAGAGAGAGAGAGAGAGCGAGAAAGAGAGGAAGAGAGAGACTGTTACACCAAACCCTTTGTTTTCTGCCCTGTCATTCTGTCCTCTGTGTTGGGTTGCTCATTGTCTCACAGTAATTCTGTCCTCTGTGTTGGGTTGCTCATTGTCTCAGGGTAATTCTGTCCTCTGTGTTGGGTTGCTCATTGTCTCACGGTAATTCTGTCCTCTGTGTTGGGTTGCTCATTGTCTCACGGTAATTCTGTCCTCTGTGTTGGGTTGCTCATTGTCTCACGGTAATTCTCTGTCCTCTGTGTTGGGTTGCTCATTGTCTCACGGTAATTCTGTCCTCTGTGTTGGGTTGCTCATTGTCTCACGGTAATTCTGTCCTCTGTGTTGGGTTGCTCATTGTCTCACGGTAATTCTGTCCTCTGTGTTGGGTTGCTCATTGTCTCACGGTAATTCTGTCCTCTGTGTTGGGTTGCTCATTGTCTCACGGTAATTCTGTCCTCTGTGTTGGGTTGCTCATTGTCTCACAGTAATTTGATGCCAATGAGAACGTGTGAATGTGGCACTGCTTTCAGTGAAATGAACTGACTTTCAATCAAATCAAATTTATATCGATCATGCTGATGGCTACTGCTGCACGTGTCATGAGAAAAACAGGTATTTTGTCTGTTTAAAATAAACAGAAAAAGTGGATATATTGCCATTTATGCAGAGATATGACCCAAAGTCTGTGCACTAATCACTGAAAAATGAAGAGATCTCACCGAGCTTCTGTGAAGATCACAACAGAAGACGTGCAAGTATAGCTTACACTTTAGGTCAGTGTGAATGTATATGGATATACATACACTCAATCTTCACAGTATACAAGATTAGGGATACAAAATAAGGATATGAAATCTATACATTATGTTCTTGATTAGCTCTATCCAAAGTCTAATTGACTTTATTAGAAAAAAAAGAGGAGTTTGCCAAGAGAGACAAGAAGACCTTTTTCTTCTTTCCCTTTCAACCATTTTTCGATATAATGAAATTGGAAAATAACTTCTATTTCTTTAAAATATTTCTTAATATACAAGCACTGTCTCATATCATATTGTGTGAGAGAAATAAGGCACCTTCTCCCATGAGATAATAAAAGAATTGAATTTTTCCTTATCGGCCGGTCATCTATTTTTCTGCGGAATGCTATTACTTGCTGCCGGCGGTTGCTAGGCAACAGGAAATATTAATAGGTCCTTTTATTAGGCGGGTTTTCACAGAGCTGCACTAAAATGAAGAAGTGGAAAACATGAATGTGTTACATAAATCTTTAGACCTTTTCAGGGTGTGCACAAGTCTCTGTTTGGGGATCTGATTTATTGCTGCATCGCCTCATTTATGGGAAATAGGGGTGTGAAATAAGAAAATGGTACATTGCCCTGAAGGACTATTTGAAAATAAATAATCGCACGGGTGAAAAGAAAGCTGTTTAAAAAGCAGGGGTTCTTGCTTTCCACTAGATTTCATAGGACCTATCGAACGGAGAATGTTTTTCACTACCATTTGCCATAGCCGCATCAATCAAGCGAGTGATATCCTTCAACGAGATGTTATATTTTTTAATCATACTCTTTCAATTGTAATGGAAATAATAATAATAATAATAATAACAATAATCAAAAAAGTAAGTTCCACATGCTTCTCTCTCTGAGTGTGTAATTCTTACACTTTTGCCACGAGGCAAATATAATTGGATTTACTTTCATTTCTCTCTCTCTCAACTGAATTTGTGAATTTGTATTTTCTTTTTATTCCTCAACTTCAATGTAGAATCCAATTCCAAACCAACAGACAGTTAACAGCACAACAAACACAGCCAACAATCTCAATGGGCATTTAGTGAGGAGTTTTGGGTGAAATCCAAGCCAAACGCATCTGATTAGAAGCTGGGTTTATGTCCGAAGATACAGGAATAGCCTGTGATTTTTGGGTAAAGTCTTCATATAGGAGAGCTATTTATGACATAGTTCAGACCACAGTCCAGATAATTCACTGTCTGATGGATTTACCAGCAGTGCAGTGCAGCTACAGCAGGCCTGTTAAAACACGGCACCACAGGACATGAAGTAGACTCTATTTGCTGTGATAACATTAAAGACGTGCTTTTACTGCTATATCATTTAAAAACAGCCAAGTGATCAGAGTCTCTCTGAAATGAGTCCATTCACAGTTGGAGCTGTGGAGGTCTGGTATGAACTAACCACCCCTGTCCTGTTTGAATAAATACACACACCTAATGTCTTAGGGGAACTGCAAAAACCTCTCAGATGGTGGTTCTTCTAAACCAGATTTTTGGTCTCAAATATTGGATGTTTGGAGTAAACGGTTATTAATTAGCACTAGATGATGTCATTTCAACAGCAGTGCTACAAACTGATGAAAGACAGAAGGGGTTGTTAAAAAAAAAAAAAAAAGATCATTTGAGAATAATTGCATGTCAGGGAGCAGAATAAGAATGGAACTCAGTCAAGTGCTTTGCCAAAACATAATCATTGATTTCAAAGCCATTTTGAAAACGCTTCGAAAAACACTCGGTCAAGACCGAGCTCTTTCCTTCCCATTTGTCATGTTGTGCTATCAACCGTAGCTTTGCTTTGGCTATCTGTGAAAGCTTCAGCCCTAATGTTTCACTGCATGACACCTCGGTGACATCACCATAAAACCATTTTTATGATTCCAGTAGATACTGGGAGGCTAGATCACCACAGACAAAGCCATCCACTTTCTGAGAAATGTTCTCAATCTTTTTACGGTGCGGACTTTAAATGTTAGAATCGAAATAACTACCCGTTAAATTATGATGTAAACTGCAGTCTGTAGCGGGTCATTTACCGTAACCATAGAAACAGTCATAAGGCAAACATACACATGTTTCAAGACACACAAAATGCAACCTCTCCTTGTTGATCACATGTTGTTTTATTTATTTTTGTTGTTGTAGTTTTTTTTTTAATTCAAAGCATATGAAGAGGTTAATAATGTTTCATAATTTATTAAAATCTATAAACCGCAAACTTGGCCAACCATGTGTTTGATTAGTAATGAGTTAGTCTTACTTTACATATGATAATGTATATCAAATGAGAATTAAGTCACGTCTCGCAAACATAATGAGCTACCACAAGCTAAACGTTTGATAGAGAAGACATATCGAAGGCATGGCATCCACGTGGTAATGAAAAGCTAGCACAGAGAGGATGTTTAGGTCTAGGTGGTTTGAATTTTAAATAGTCTGTACTCATTCTGTGTCAGACACCACAGCCTCTTGTTATGAAACTGAGGCCTGGGGTAATTTATAGCATTCAGTGTTATAGCCATTTCTCTGAGGTTCTGAAATGCTGCAGTGGTAATTTTTGTATTCTGCTGTGGTCTTTCATTTTTTTTATTTAAGGACTTATTTCATTACTAGTAAGCAAGATCAATCAATATCTGTGACATGTACTTCAACCAATCGTGTGATCACCATTTTGCACGACGTCACAAAGCAGCACTGCTCCTCATGACTTCTTACAAAGATTATAACTGATTTATGATAATACAATGTCAATCAAACAGACAGTTAATGTATACTGTCCTGGGTCCTAAATTATGAAAATAGAGAGATTATTCAAATATTCAAGTGAACTAAGACAAATCTATGTCACTTGACCAGGACAAGAGTTTAAAAATGTTTCTCCTGCACAGCAGAATCCTCCACACTGCCTCAGAACCATGACGTGTATCTTTGCTGGGCTAATTGATAAGAACCATGCCACCCGATCGCAGATATTGGATGTCTAATGCATAGGGAGGGCACTGGAAGAAGCTATGACAGCTAGCGCATTAACAGGATGAGAGGAAGACTTGCCAAGTGCATCAGTGCATCATGAACAGGGATCATGTTCATGTTAAAAAAAAAAAAAAAAAGGAAGGAAAAGAGAAGGAAAAAGAAAAGATTTGATGCCTTGACCCTAGAGGAATTTACTGCCTTGTGGCACAGCAGTGAGCTCTGTAAGGGACAAGAGATAAGTTAAACTTGTGTGCAAGAGCCTGAATGAACCGTACTGTTGTGTTATTTTAAGCACAAAAACGCGGAATGTGTCTGAGAACTATCAGACGACTATGACTGACACTATAAATAATACAATTAAAGTGTTTTTTTGTTTGTTTGTTTTTTTTAGTGAAATAAATAAATAAACGATCAAACTAGAAAGAGATATACGACTGGACATTGAGCTTTCCATGGTAACAGAGAAGTTAATGGAGAAATTAATCCCCAATTTGAGATATTGTATGCTCATCAGGAGCTAGCATCGATTAGCAGCATGACCTGCCAATTGCGCGGCTGTAGATATTATCGATTGAAATGAGACTATACTCCGGTATGGCCTAAAACCTTACATGACACATACACAAATATTTAGTCTGTATAAATGTCATGAATCCTTCACTGGATTTTGAGCACCTGAGAATGTTGAATTGATGATATATAGCTAATACAAGTTAATCCCTTATCGTCACTATGACTTCTGTTACCCACTGAGCATCCTCATTAACACTACACAGGCTGGTATTGTTGAAATTTAATAAACTCTGTGTAAATAAGAAGGTGCTCTCTTTAAATAATAATAATAATTATAATAATAACTGAAGGGGGTGAGAGACTAGAATCTAGCAAGCTATACCGCCCTTAGGGTAACTTATAGTAATGCACCTTCCTTTGGGGCAAAGCCACCAAAAAACAAAAAACAAAAACAAACAAATAAATAAAAACCAGTATTCCCCAATAATAGCACTGTGTTTTCTCAATCTGTTAGAATGGGACAGCCTGAAACAGTCAAGCCTTTGGATACTAGCCTTTATTGCTAATCTTTAAGCAGATCTAACAAGGGCATGCTTAAATATACATGGCTAGGAAAAAGTGTAGTGAATATATATGATAAGATATTTCAAACTTAAAAACGTATGGCTAGTGTGAGGAAAACGCTGAAACACAGCAGATGAAGGTTTGTAAGAACTAATTAGTTACTGGTCTTTATAAGAGCATAGAATCTCAGTTTGATTTGTTTTGATGTTTTGAATGAGTTTTAATCAGGATTAGGGCTGGAGAATGTAAGATAAGGTAGTGAATTTTCTCTCTTGGTTTCTTTACGTAGGAACCCCTTTGTGCTGCTCATTGAAACCCAATGCTGGCTGCCTGACTAAATGGGCTCTCTTCTCTAAATTGTATCATATCCCTAAACCCCGCTCTAGGTTGATGACATTCCATCATTACAAGCCCCCCCCCCCCCCACCTTCCTTCCATCCATCCATCGAATTCATTCACTCAACCTCTTTTTCACCCCTCCCTTTCTTTATTCATCGCTCTACCTTCCCCCACCTTTCCATCTCTCTCTCTCTCTTTCTTGCTCCCTCTCTAATGAAAACAGATCTCTCAGACAGTCTTTGGCAACACTGCTGAAGGAGAAATATGAAACCTAATGGGTCTCCCCCCCCCCCCCCTCTCTCTCTCTCTCTCTCTCTCTCTCTCTTAGCTCGAGATGGAATATATGTGGTGTGTGTGCTGACCTCTGCGTGCCTGTGAATCAGCTCATCATTACCACAGCGTTTTGTTTATGGCCAATCCAGAACACAAGCAAAAACCACTGACACATCTCCAAAAATGAGCACCAATGCACAGTTATAGTAAACACCACTGCCTTCTACTTGCATTCTTGTCAAATTTCGCTAGTCTATACTGTAAGTTGGTTTTCGTAACCGACAAAAATACAGTCTTAAGGTTTTGAACAGAACGAGATGGTCTCTTTTTGTGGTCAGGCATCTGTTTGCTTTTGTCTGAAAAGGTTGAATATTTCTCAGCGCCAAAAGCTCTGACAATTCTGATGAACAAGCAGTGAGTAGGAAACCAAAAAAAAAACAATCTTTTGTTTCTCATCTCTTCTTACAATTTAACTTAAACCTGCTCTTCCTCAGAGCAGAATAACCAAATCCATAATTATTACCTTGTGGCCCTTATACGTCATATCACTGTGTTAATGAATTATACTTGGACACAATCCCCAAAATTATTAAAAATCAAACCCAAACAACAGAAAACATGAGGGGTTCTTTGGCATAACAATAACATCACAGTGCCAGAAACAATGAAATATTGTTTGGTCTCCCTTTGTTTTACAGTGTATAGAACTTTTTTTTACAATGCAATGGCAAGGAGAAAGAACACGGGCAGAGATCCAAGTACAGATGGCACATACTCAATCCATAGACACCGATCAACACCCATCATTCACAATGCACACATGCTAAAGGTCAGAGCAAAGTGGAAAAAAAAGTATGAAGGTCGTAATGTACAGCTTAGCTCACATATTTATCTTCTTTATATATATAAAAGGTCGCCAAAAATTGTAATATCTAGTGGTATCTACTGTATTATCTAACTATTGTAGAGGCACAATTCTAAGGTCTATTTTTAGCGTCTGTGGCCTGTTCTGTCGCGATCGATAAAGCTAATGTTATGATCCATGACGCTATCAAAAGCCTGTACCTTCCATATACGCTCTACATACACCTCTACAAGAAATGGAAACCAAATGAATAAATAAATAAATAAACAAACAAAGAAATAACAGAGGGGGAAAAAGATGAAGTGTGCTGAATCGTTTTGATAAATTTCCTGAGGATCAATCTGTCATTGTAATTGTATGGATGAGCTGAGAGACTGAAAATGATCGCATCTCTTTAAAGTACATAGCGAAACTGTACGACCCATGGCCACGTTCACTGTCAGCGCAGAAGTCGATTGAAAAACCATATTTCAGCCAGGAACTGTAATGTGTATGAGTTCCATTAGATGGCAAAAATGTCTGTTTGTTCTTACGTACTGGAAACAGCAGCCTCCATTTTATAGCAGCTCTCAACGGCGCCTGATCTCCATTTTGAGCAGGTTCAATAGCAACAGCCAGCCCATTATAAGAATGAAAATCAACACTATAGACGCTGATATTTTGCTCAGGATATAGCTGCAAGTGGCACAAATACAATTTCTCAAAGTCAAATACGATTCTTTTCTTTCCTGAAAGGCTATCGCGACTGTAGACCGTCTTTTCTGAACAATCGTGCATTTAAAGGGGAAATTTATACTAAGCAGAAAAATATAATTTTTGCTCAAGAAGCTCAGTTTATTCACAGAGACAGTGTCAATACCCTGATTTTCTTCTAAAACCAAACTTCTCAAACCAGGAACATTGCTTTAGGGCTTTCTGAGTGAACAAAATAGCAATACATCAAGGTGTTCATTCAACCATTTGGTAAAACTTCTCTACAAAGCTGTGTGCATATAGTGCATTTAAAGTCAGATATGATGTGCCATAAACTTCTCTTTACGTCACTCAGAACCACCTCTATTTAAAGTAATCCCATATATTTACAAGCTAATCTTAACGGATTATGTCAAAAAGGTCATGGATTACGGTTGGTTACTCGTTCACAACCTCATTTTGTTTATTTAGCTGTCGCTCTAATTCAGAGTATAAATCTAACTGTATGGGTCAAAGGTCAGGCCCCTTGAGAATAACCTTGGGATTATGTGCTTTGCTCAAGGTCATATGGGCAGTTATCACATCGTGTTTGGGATTCGAACCCACAATCTACCGGTTCCCTCACCACTACACCATCACTGCTACTTCACTTACAAAACTTAACAAAAAGATTATACACTGATTATGCACGGCCATTTCCAAGTCCACTGAGACATTTGACTTCACTCTGTTAGAGGATGAAGAATATGAGTGCTAGCCAAAGAGCTGCGAGTATGGCCAGAAGGAATCACACGTCAACGGAGTGATACAGTGATTGTCTGCCACAGAAAAAAAAAAGAACCGACACTGATGACTTTACCCACAGGTCTTTTTTGTGTCATGGCTGCCACAGAATAGCGAACAGAAATCTTTCTGTCTCCTTTTCTTTTTTTTTCCTGCTATCACTCCACTTCAGGTTGATGATGTATTCACATGGACTCTTGCCTGTGGCCTGATTTCTCTGATCTGGTTGGTTAAGTGCATTGCAGGGCAAACACAACATGACCTCAGGCTTAGTGTAAACATACACCGTCATACGATGGTAAACAATCCAGCCATATATCAACACATCCATTATTTAACCCCTCTTCCAGTCCATTGTCCCTCCTATCCATCCATTCATCCGTTCACATGGTAAATTCAGCAAGCTTCAATGAACTGAAAGCAAGTGGATTTTATAAACACTTTTTAATTTAAACAAATGTTTGATGAGTGAATGGTATTGTGAGAGCAGTCAAACACAGAGCCCATCTAATGAGTGAATATGAAGATGAGGGTGTTTATGAAATGTAAAATAACTAAATTTTGCACTGGAACATGAACACTCTCCATCCATCCATCTGCTCATCCTCCATTCAATTATCCCAATAGCCACTCTGTTCAAACTCTAGCCATTTTTTCATATCTCATGCATTTCTCATCCTTTCACCCATCCATCTCTCCATCCATCCATCCTATCACACACACATTCTGCTGCGTAGGGGACTTACCGATGGCATCTGGCCGGAGAGCAAGTGGCCATCCTGTGCTAGCATGTTGGACATCATGAGCGCGGGCAGCTCTGGGTAAGAGTAAGGGTTGATCAGGCCGTTATGGGGCAGAGAGTGACACAGGTAACTGGACTCTGGGTCCATCAGGTGTAGCAGTGGGGGTTCTGGGTGGTTTGGGGGGGTAATAGGGGGGATCTCATAATCTTCGTCACCCCCTCCGCCTCCATTTCCACTGCCCCCTCCCTGCCCAGAGTAGTTCTGCTGCAGAGAGACAGAAACAAAGAGAGAGAGAGAGATAGAGAGAGAGAGGGGATTTTATTTCTTGAAGAAAACACATTCACATTCATTTTCATTTATTCACCAGATCCTTCAGCGATTTATTTGTGAAATGCCGGTAAAAATATGAACACTAGTACCAATTATTTACTAATTATTTACTGGCATCTGCAAATAACTGTTAATGTATTACGCTAGCAGGCTGGTTTTTCATTGCTAATAGTTTGGTTGATGGATGCTGTCATGAATCGACCTTCTGTGCATTCAGCAATCAGAACAACGTTATTGGTTATTTTGTTTTTTTCTCCTCATCCATTTAAATAGTGAAAATCTCTGAATTTTTCTGTGCTCGACTAGGTCAATCTCTGTCTAGTTCAGACAAATGGAAAAATATGATACTAAATACTGAAGAAAAAGAGGGCAGAGAGGAGGGGGGAGAGAGAGAGAGAGAGAGAGAGAGAGAGAAATGGCTGGGGTATTCAAGGGGGAATGAAAAGCAATTTTGTCTGAGGCGATCTGACTGGAGTCCCTTCATAATGACTCAGTCAAATTAATCATCAGAAATAATATTCCGCTGTCAGCCATAGAAGAGCTTTTTTAATAGAATTTTTATGATTCATGTCTGGCCGTATACATCAAACAGTCAGTTCTGCAACATTTCAGAAATCAATTCAATATCATCTTTGTGTTGCCTGTCATCTTCTCCTGCAGAATGGCCATTCATCTTACAAACAAATACTTTTAGCGAATTTCGTGGTTAGAGAGAAAGAGAGAGAGAGAGAGAGAGAGAGAGAGAGACAGAGACAGAGACGGAGGGGGGTTTGGGGAACCCTTGTTTTACCCCATAATATACATTATTCAACTTTCACAACACCTCACACTATCATTCACCTTTTTACCCTTCTCCCCCCCTAACAAGAGGGATTTTTTTCCCCAATTCATCCCCTTTTCAGTTTAGCCAAATCTGTTTTTCATATGGCCTTCTAATGCTTGCAATCGCCAAAAACAGTTGCAACATTCAGATCGCGCTGTTATGAAACAAAATCTATAAGAAAGATGTTTAAATGAGACTAATTAGTGCTCATTAGCTGTGTACTTCACTCAAAGCTATAGAACACCATTGAAAAAGGTGCAGGATGAAAAAAGTCAGCGATATCGTATTCCACAAAATGGACAGGCACAA